>NC_056745.1:647819985-647967485 GCF_019279795.1 Protopterus annectens | reverse complement strand
ATATCAATTTTGTGGGTTCACAGATGGTTTTAGATGCAATCCAAGGATCTTGCAGTCACAATCATCCAAGCCAGGCTTAGGGAAGCTTTGAATAAATGAGCACAGTCTCACACAAATGTAAGGTTTTTATACCAGCAGGATGAAAGACTTTTATACAGTTAAGCCCTCAGGCCAATCAAATACACACACAATCCCTCTCATCACACTTTTTACAGTACTCTGCAGCAGATGGTCCAAAATATAACTCCCTAAGGCAGAATTCAAAACTTCAGCTGCAACATCCTCTGGAAGGTTTACAGTATATAATCAAGTAGAGCTCATCATAAAAGTTTCAGTGCTAGTGGCCCTGAAGGGGCATCAGCAGAATCATACGCACATTTTAAACAGTGGCTATCCACTTGATACACACACACAATTAAGTTGTACAAAGTTATCTTTTCCCCAGAACAGTAAACAGATGCTATAATATTCCTTATATTTTCAAGGGAGGCAAGTGTTAACATTAACATAATCAGCTTAACGACTGAGAATTCTATTTTTCAGAAAAATACAAACGCTATGTACTTACCATAATGATAGATCATGTCCATCTGATATGACTTGAGATCAGTACTTCAGCCTTGAGCCCCATAGGAATTTACCCTCCCATAAAGAACCAGTCCCACTAAGTACCTCATATCTAGTTTAACCCC
The DNA here is from genome assembly GCF_019279795.1 of Protopterus annectens. NCBI lineage: Eukaryota > Metazoa > Chordata > Ceratodontiformes > Protopteridae > Protopterus > Protopterus annectens. Next base: position 647,966,793 of record NC_056745.1, on the reverse strand, counting down.
TGAAGACTTCTATGCCGATTAAAGAAGAAACAATGGCTCTAGAAACTTAGTAGCCTTTCATATCTTGGAAGATTAGGAAGAGTGATTTACGGAAGATAGTCATATCAGACAAAAATGAATGAAAAAATCATTATAGTATGTGCATGGCTTTTATATCCTACTCATTCTGTCTGTTCGATTCAACATATGGATCAGAATTCACAGCTTCAACAAGCCCATGGTGACCTCATGAAAGATGCTCTAGCCCTAGACAAGCAGTTCAGTATATAATGCTTGATGGAAGTGCGCATGAAAGACCAAGTGGCAGAATCACAAATATCGTCCACTGAAGAGGATCAAAAGAAGGCTGCAGATGTTACCACAGCTCTAGTGGAGTGGAATATTGGTTTGAAAGGTACAGTCTTCTTGTATGCAGCATAAATAAAAGAAATGCAGTCCAACAGCCATCTTGAAAGAGAAAACATTTGACACGTTTTGCCCCAGCTTGTTGGGAGCAAGGGAAACAAACAGCTGATCATTTTTCCTGAAAGACTTAACTATGTGAAGGTAGAAATGCAACTGCCTATGCACATCCAAGGTATATAGGATGTGCTCCCCTCTGTTTATATTATTAGGTACTAATTATTAAAATATTAGAGTACTGATAGACAGGTGGTGAGAGGTTAATTTCAGTAGCTATCTTGTGAAGAAAATATGGGTTAGTTCTCAGAGAAACCCTATCCTTGTGAAAATTAGATAAGGGGGAGGCAATGATAAAACATGGAGTTCAAAATATTCTTCTGGCTAAATGATGGTTTTCTATGAGAAAAACATTAGCTCTGCTAAGGATAATGGTTCAATCAGCGAGTTTAAGACAAGGTTCGGATCCCAGGGTGGAATGCTTTGCAAAGTTTATGGGAAGTAATTGAGTTCGCTTGAAACTCAACATAAAAAAGCTGGATACAGCAGCCATATGTACCTTGTTCATAAAGTAATTAAAATCTGAGTTGAACAAGGAAGACAGAAGATGGAAAATATCTGAGAGAGAGAGAGACTGAACATGTTCTGCTTGATGTCCAACAAACAAATTTCTTCTATTTGCTATTGTGGGAAGCAAATGAGGGTGCTTGAAAGCCAATATAAAAATATGATGTCCAACAGACAACTATCATCCATTTCCTAACACAGACTCTCTGCAGGAAGAATCTTTTTGGGATGCTGTCAGGATTTTAACTACTTCTATGAGAAGGATTTATTTTGACCATCACTGGAACTGGAGACACGGTCAATTTCAGTTGAGAAGAACCTGCTGAGGCTTCCCAGAAGGGTGCAACATCAGATCCTGAACTGGATCCAAAAGCTAGGCAGTCTCCTTGAGATGAGGTTTTAGAAGGGAAAGCCAGATCTGTCTGGGCTAGAAGGGAGCTATGAGGATGACCGTTGCCTTGCACTTCTTTGCTTTCTGCAGAAATCTGGTTATCAAAGAAGATGAGGTAAGCAAAAAGAAGCATGGAAGGCCACTGCTGGGATAGACACCCCTTTTGTGACTGTCCCAGGAGGGAGTCATGGGAAAGTAGTTGTTAAATTTGTTGCTGAAGGGAGAGGCATACAGACTGCAGCAAAGGCCTCAGACATTGAAAATTTGGTTGGCCACCACTGGATTGATGGACTACTTGTGAGGCACAAAGGGATATTAGATGAGCCTGTACACAAGGCAACAGAGTACTGCTGGGATGTGTGTTCCTACAAGAAAATGGTGTGAGGCCATCACCCATTTCCAAACGCTACTTCCCAACACAGGGGTTAACATCTGGTTACTCCATTTGTCCTGAATTGCCTGGAATGTAAGGACAACCATGCTCATCTCCAATATATTTAAGTGAATATTGGGTTCTTTATCTGTCCATATACCTTGGACCATCCCCCCACCTTATAATGCCCCCCTACACGCTACAGAGTATGCATCTGTGGTTACAACTACTACATTAGCAGGAGCTACCAAGGGTATGTCTGAGTGTTCCATTGGAGATTTCAATCACCATCCAAGTTAAGTCCTGCACAAATTCGTTATTATGATAGTCTTGGAAAGAGGATGAATGTGCTGTGACCACTGAGCATGAAAAAGCCATAGCAACATTTTCATATGGAAGCATGCAACATTAACCATTAGTATTGAAGATGCTATAAGACCCAGTACCCTCAGAACTAATGCTGCAGTACTACAGAGGCTGAGCAGTACAGACTAAATAGCTTACTTCGAGGTTTGCATTCTTTCTGGTGGTAAGAAAGCTACAGATTAGGTGCTAACCAGTTGACATCCATATTATTCTCTAGGCTGTATAGAGAGTGGATTTCTCAAGGTCTACTGAGATTCCCATGGAGTTGCAAAGTTTGAGAAGGTAGCCCTTGATTTCCAAAAGAGACCATACTGTGGAGGCAGCTAAGAGCCAGTCATCCAGATATGGGAAATGTTTGTACCTTTTGAGTCATAGATGAGCTCCTATGACACCCATGCATTGCTGATCACCCTGGGGGCTGTGGTGAGACTGAATGGTAAGACAGTGAACTGATAATGACTGGCTTCCATCCAGAAGCAGTGGTATCTCCTCTACTCTTTTGCGATCTTTACAAGAAAATAAGTGTTATGAAGACTGAGAGAGCATACACATGAATTTGCCTAGATACAGGGTAGAATACACTGCACAGTGACCCTTTTGAAGCAGGTCTTTTTGAACATACTGGATCCAACAGGTTGAGGTCCAGAATAGACCTGAGGTCTTGAGTTTTTTTTGGAACCAAAAAGAACTTGGAACAGAATCCTGACCCTCTCTGGTCTGGGAGAACCTCTTGGATTGCTCTTTTTTGAGAAGAAAAGCCATCTCTTTTTGTGCCACTTATGCCTGACTAGTAAAGATATCTGGCAATAGTTTGTTGGGCTGGGGTAGTGTTAGGGAAAATGGTAAGGAATAACCTCTAGATACTATCCCTCTTTTCCATTTGTCCTGTGTGATGGCCTGACACAGAGTCTGCTATATGGACAGATGACCCATGATTGCCTCCAGAGTGAAGAGGCCAGGCAGACCTTCAAGGATGCTGATAGCTTCAATCCAAAAAGGGCCCATGATATCCCTGATTTTGAGCCACCCTCTGCCTCTGGGCCTGCATGCATTGAAGGGGCTCCCTCTGCCACAGCCACCCACATCAGAAGGTAAGTCAAACTATTGTTATTTAAACTTCCTGAACCACAGTAAACAATGCTGTTTTTCATTCCTATTGTATGATCTTTTAGGAACCCTGAACTTCATTCCAGTGGCAGAAAGGGTCTTACTATCCTGCTCATACTTCTGCAGCCTCTCATTCACTGTGGGGCCAAACAGAAAGTACCCATCAAATGAGGTGCTACAGTACGATGCGCTGAAATAGTCGGCAAAGTCACAGTCTCTTTCCAAGCATGGCACCTCATTATGGCAGGGTTTCAGAGGAGATAAAGCCTGTTCTGACAGATCTCTCTCAAATCTGTTCATATATGTGGTATATGTGTCCAAAGCGTACTGCTTCTCAACCTCTAACATTTTTAAGAAAATGTTCTAAAATATTCATGTAAAAAAAATCTTTCAAACTCTCTATCATTTCTGGAATGTTTAGCTATTGCACTGAATACATTTATACTTTTTACTACTGATATATGCTCATATATCCTGCTGTGTAACATTCTGTTATTTTACTTATTAAAAATGACATGTGGGATTGTACATTACGCATTATAAATCACATACTCATGTTGACATGTAAAATACCCATTTTTATTTTAGAACATGTTTGTGAAAATGGTAGAGGAAGCAATAGAGATGATTACTTGGAATATGCCAAACATAAGTGACAAATTTTATTAGATTCTTATTTTGGAAAAGGGCTTAACACCAGTGTAAATTATAAAAGCATTTAAAAATAAGCATGAAGCAATGTAGTTGCATAGTAAATTTAAAAGTTTAAAGAAAGAAAAATATATTTTTAATGAATCAATATTTTAAATGTGCGTAATCTTTAAAAATGAATGAAAATTAGTCTTGTGATTATGATGTAATATTTAACTGTTTAATGATGGTCATGCGATTTAGTCTGATGAAGTCTTGTTTCACCAGAGTGCACAAAAGAGGAGAAAGTGCTAAGTCTGGCATAATTAAAATGTTTTACAAACATTCTCTGCATCCTCACCTTAACTTTTATGAGTCATTTATTTAGTACTTCTTAAAGCTTGCCTGTTTATCCATTATGTAAAGGATTATTAACAGCAGCAAACACAAAGTACAGTTTTGTACCTACCATAAATGTAGATGTCCGATAGGTATGCATCTGCAGTCATAACATATGGGTTGTCCTGCCTCAGGCAGCCCTTCGGTCGGCCGGATTCCAAAGTCTGGGTCTGGCCTCGGCTGATGTCGCACTTTCCCCGACGTCACAGCTTCTGGGGTATAAAGGCATCAGCCGACACCATTTTCCTCAGTGTTTCTTGCCCCAGATGCCAGGTGCCCTCTAGGAAGGCTAAATTTGGATAAATGTAGAATGTTCCAAACAGTAGCAATAAAAATACATATATATATATATATATATATATACATATATACAAACCAACAAATACACCATAATAGATTCCCCCAGCTAGCTGAAAGAGAGGTAAGCACCCTAGGAATACCACAGAGGGGAAGGAGGGTGGGTAATCCTGACTGCAGATGCATACCTATCGGACATCTACATTTATGGTAGGTACAAAACTGTACTATGTCCTTCAAGGATGCATCTGCAGTCATAACATATGGGTAGAATACCATAGCCAAACTGGGGGAGGAGGTACTAAGATAAGGATGGTGTAGTTAAGAGCCCCTGTAAAGCTGCAGTTGCAAAGCCTGCTCGGGATCTGGAGTATAAAGGTAGATTGTAATGCTTGGCAAATGTATGCATGGAGCTCCAAGTAGCAGCTTCTAAAATGTCCTTGGTAGCCACCCCTCGTAGGAAAGCTGTAGTGGTGGCTGTGGCCCTTGTGGAATGAGGCCTGATATTTTCAGGAGCTGTCTTTCCATGAAAAGAGTAGCAAAAGCGAATGCAATTTCCTATCCATTTTGAAATTGTCTGCTTGGAAATTGCTTTTCGTTGCACCCCAGTTGCATAGGCTACAAAAGGTTGGTCAGTTTTTCTGCTGGTTTTAGTTCTGTCCGGATAGTAGCGTAGTTGTCTGTGTATATCCAAGGTGTGCAAGAGTTTTTCTCCTTTGTTCTGTGGGCTAGGGAAGAACGTAGGCAAATGAATAGCTTGGTTCAAGGATACCCTGGATACCATCTTTGGCATGAAAGTAGGATTGGTTCTCAGAGACACTCTATCCTGGTGAAAAATAATGAAAGGCTGCACTGCCATTAATGCCTGTAACTCGGATACCCTTCTTGCTGAAGTGATTGCCAGAAGGAAAGCAGTTTTCCAAGATAAAAACTGTAAGTCTGCTGATGCTGCTGGTTCAAAAGGAGGCAGTGTCAATTTTTCTAGCACAAAATTGAGATCCCATGCAGGTAGAGGGGGTCTCCTTGGAGGTTTAACATTTTTGATCCCTCTCAAAAATTGTCTGAGTAGAGGGTGAGAGAAGATAGGAGGATCCATATTGTATTCTGCTGAAATTGCTGAAGCATGAATCTTAATGGAAGAGTAAAACAGGCCATTGTGGAACAATTCTGCTAAGTATTCTAGGATGTGTGCTAGGTTTGCCACTGTGACATCTGTGCCCTTTGATGTGCTCCAAATGAGGAATCTCTTCCACTTAGCTGAGTATGTCTTCCTTGTGGAGTGTCTGCGAGCCTCCTGGATAATGTCCTTGACCCTCTGAGATAAGACAGTTTTGTTTGGTTTTAAGCAATTTTCCAGGCAGTTAGTTGCAGTGTTTTCAAGTTTAGATGCAGGGTCTTGAAATTGTTCTGCGTTAGAAGAAGAGGCCATAGGGGTAGAGGCCATGAGTTCGCCTGAGACATGCTTCTCAGAAGCGGATACCAGTGTTGTCTTGGCCAGTCCGGAGCTATTAGTATCACCTTTGGCTGTTCCTCCCTGATCTTCAGTAGAACCTTGTACATCAATGGGAGAGGTGGGAATGCATACACTATTAGGGCATTCCAGCTGAAAGAGAGAGAGTCCACCCTCCAGGCTTGTGGGTGGTATGTCCTTGAGCAGAATTTCTTCAGTTGGTGGTTGAGAGGGGAGGCGAACAGATCTATCTCTGGCAATCCCCATTTCTTAGTTATGAGTTTGAAGATGTCTGGATGCAGCATCCATTCGTGAGCATTCGTGGTAGTCCTGCTTAAGCTGTCTACTAGTGAATTCTCTTTTCCTGGTACGAATTTGGCCTGCAGCTGGATATTGAGATTCAGGCCTAGGTTCCACAGATCCATTGCCATCCGGCATAGAGGGTAGAAATGCGTGCCTCCCTGTTTGTTTATGTACACATGACCGTGGTGTTGTCTGTCCTTATCAGCAGATGTCCTTGCTGGAGGAATGGTTTGAATGCCTCGATTGCATGTTTCACTGCCAGCATCTCCTTTTGGTTTATGTGCAAGTTTAGCTGTCCTTGAAGCCATAGGCCTTGGATACATATGTCCTCCATGTGTGCTCCCCATCCTAGGTCTGAGGCGTCCGTGGTGATGGTCTGCCTTGGTTTTGGTTTGTTGAAAGGCAACCCCTCTGTTGGACTGGCAGGCCTGAGCCCACCACAGGAATTCCTTTTGAAGGCATGGAATGATTGGTATCATGGTTTCTAGATTGTGTCTGTGTCGAGACCATACATTCCTTAGGTACCACTGTAATTTCCTCATATGCAGCCTGGCATGTGGGATCAAGATTATGCAGGATGCCATGAAACCCAGGGCCTGCAGGACTTTCCTTGCAGTAAGCTGAGTTTGTCTTGTCAAAGTCATGAAGTAATCTGGAAGTTGTTTTTGTTTTTCTTCTGTGAGAAAAGCCATCTGAGTTATTGTGTCCAGATCCGCACCCAAAAAGGTTATCCTTTGGGATGGCACTAGTCCTGACTTTTGGATGTTGACTGTGTATCCCAAGGCCTGTAGCAGGTGTGTGACATAGGCCAAATCCTTTATCAATTTTGTCTTGTTGTCCGCTTGTATTAGGCAGTCGTCCAGGTATGGGTAGATTTGAATTCCCTGAAGTCTGCAATGTGCAACTACTGATGCCAGGCATTTTGTGAATACTCTGGACGCAGTAGATAAGTCAAAGGGTAATGCTGAGAATTGATAATGCTCTGATCCTGCAAGAAATCTGAGGTGTCTTCTGCAATCTGGTCGGATAGGGACGTGCAGGTATGCCTCCTTGAGATCTAGAGTCACCAGCCAAGACTCCTTGCCCAACATGGGAAGAAGTTGCTGTAGGGTCAGCATTTCGAATTTTGGCACAATAAGATACGTGTTCAGTGCGGACAAGTCGAGAATAGGCCTCCATTGGTTTTCTTTTCTTGGTACAAGGAATAGTCTGGAGTAAAATCCTTGGCCTTGTTCCATAGATGGTATCCTTTCTATCACTTTCATCTGAAGTAAATTTTTAATTTGTCTTAAAGCCTCTGGCTTCTGGTTTGGTGGTAGGTTTGGCATTCCGCTCCTTTTTGGTAAAGTGTGGAAGTGAAACCTGTATCCTTTGTCTATTGTTTGCAATGTTCATGTGTCCTTTGTAATGCAATGCCAGTTTTTTGAGAATAAAGCCAGCTTTCCACCCAAAGGAGCTTCCAGTTGTTCCCTGGTAGGCGGAATCAGAGTCAAGTCATTGTGTCTGTCCTGTGGTAGTGGTCGTAGTTGCAGTTGTGGCACTACTACTCTGGTTGGCAGGCTGCCACTGACGGCCCCTATAGGCACCCTTTGATTGACCTCTGCCTCGAGGGCGTCTATTCCTGCCCCTCTGGGCTCTGGGGGTGTCTGGAAAGGACCAATTCTTGGAAGGCCAGTTTCTGCTGAACCTCGGAGGTTGGACCTGTAGAAATTCCTTTACTGTTTGCACAGATTTGGCTTTTTCTTCCACTTTCTTTAGAATCTCCTGTGCAGGGGAGCCAAATAAACTTTGTTTCTCCATTGGAGCATCTAGGAGCTTAGCCTTGACATGATCTGGCAGGGATTGCTCTTTTAGCCAGGCATGCCTACGAATTACTGCCCCAGTCATAGCTGATCTAAATGAAGCCTCCAGTGCATCATAGCCACATTTTAAGAAATGATTGCTGACCTGCTGAGAGTTGTGTACCAAATCCTGAAGGGATTTACGGTCTAAAGGTTCTGGAGAAGAAAGCTTCTTATGCAGCTGATCTAACAAATATTCTTGGTACTGTATCATATGAAATTGACAGTTTAGTGCCCTGGCAGAAAGAGTAGCAGATGTATAAACCTTTTTACCCCATCTCTCTAATGCTCTAGACTCTCTTTCAGAGGGTAGGGGATTTTTAGCAGTGGCAGCTGCAACACCTTTTGGGCCCTGTGAAATAGTTTCTGGGTCTGCAGCATGGGCTTTATACAGGTGGAAGTGAGAATCCGGGACCCTGTAATATCTGCCAGGTTTGGCAGGGGCCGGAGGGAGAGAATCAGGTGCAGAACTAACATCATTATACACATCATCAATTACAGTTAGCACTGGTGGTATGGCTAAGGGCCTATGCTGGGGCAAATGTAAAAAGGTCCTTAGTCTTTTTCTAGAATCAGAAAAATCCTGGCCCTGCCATTGAAAGTGTTCCCTCATAGAGTGCAAGGTCTCCCCAAAGGAAAATTCTTCAGGAGGGGAGGCCGAAGGAATAGAATCTTCAGCATCTGAATCCTCATAAGGAGAATAGGCCCCTTCCTGATGGTCTGACAAATCAGATCCATCCGTGGAGTAATCAGAGGAGAGAGGTTCAGAGGGTTCGGTCCTAGGCCTTTTGTCTGGTGGAGGTTGAGAGGCCCTGTCTGGGTGAAGTTGGGAACCCCTAATCAAAAATATAAGGTCCTCAGCAAGACTGAGAATCTGAGAACTTGAGGAAGGCCTCTGAGAAGTAGATTTGGCAGGTAAAGCTTTTGAAAGTTTGGCAGCTTTAGCCCTGGAGAAGGCCTTAACAGACATAGAAGCTGGGGGCCTAGCTGCCCCACGTGCAGGAGTAGAAATGTCCAATGGAATAGTGTCGGACAAATCTTGAGTGCTAGCTTCGGTAGGGATTTCTGAAGCCGACTAAGCCGGGGCCTCTCTGGCCTCGGTTGTCGGAGGTATGGTTTCTGTCGTAGTAAGAACCGAGGGCTCGGTTTCAGCCGAAACCGAGACACTCGCGGTAGGCCTAGCCGTAGTTTCAGCCGAAACCACGGGCCGCGAGTGTCAGTCCTTTTCCTTGCGTTTTTTGGCCAAATGCGTAGTCGGAGTCTCTGACGGCATTTTATATGCAAAAGCGGATCCGAAAAATTCTTCTGCAAACTCCGACCGATGTCTAAGAGTCCGTCGGTTGAAGGAGGCACAGGCTAAACAAGCTGATACATCATGGACTGGGCCTAAGCAAGGAAGGCAGTAAGAATGGAAATCCTTATGAGGTATTTGTTTCCCACAAGTTAAACAATTATTTACTTTGTCTGACATCGGCTGAGGCAAGAAAGAGTCCCCAGTGGGGTACTTAGCTTTTTGAAGTCTTTGGTAGCTGAAATCTCTGGATCTGACCGACCGGCACTTGCGAACAGCTTCTGCTTCGGGCACCGCACGGCAAGAAAGACTGAGGAAAATGGCGTCGACTGATGCCTTTATACCCCAGAAGCTGTGACGTCGGGGAAAGTGCGACATCAGCCGAGGCCAGACCCAGACTTTGGAATCCGGCCGACTGAAGGGCTGCCTGAGGCAGGACAACCCATATGTTATGACTGCAGATGCATCCTTGAAGGACATCAGCCCAACACAGCACTATTTTATTAAACAATAAAACATGAGGATTAAGGTTATATTGTCAAACACTATATAAACACAAACTATTTACTAGAAAGATGGCACTATTTATTATCTGTTGCACCACTATAAGACTATCTAAAAACTAGCTATTCTAGAATTAACAGGCAGTGGGAAGGAAGCTGCTACAAGAAAGGCTCTCACTAAGAGAAAACACCTTACAAAATCCATCAAAATTATAAATACAACCAAATAAAGCACTATAACTATCACACTATAACTAATGACATAAAATAGGACTATGAAAAAATCACAGCAGAAATAGTTGTGAGATGGAGCTTTCATCAGACTGTTGAGATCACGTCCTTTCACAAAAGCAACAATTGAGATCTGTGGTACTTATGTGGACAGGTGCATTATGGGAGGTAATATTCTTAAGGGGCTCAAAGCTACAGCACTGAGGCTGCCAGGTCAAATTCAACAAGCATCTCAAGAACACTCATGTAGCATCAGAGAGACTGAATGAATAGAATACATTTCTTTTCACAAATCTATCAAAGGCCTTCCAATCCCTGGCAGAAGGAAAAATACTGGTATTAACAAGATATTTAGCAACAGCTGAGTTTAAAAAGAGTAACAGCTGCTGCATCTGATCTGGGGTTAGAACATAAAAAGTTATAAGACCGAATAACTTTATACAATCCACCTGCCTACTTGGGGCAGCAGACTGGCTGTCAGGTAAGTCAAACACTGTGATAAAAGCATCCTCTAATGCTGTAAGGACAGGAAAAAGTAGAAGAGGTTCAGGAAAACACAACTGCCCGTAAATCATATTTCTTTAAGGATAGTAGAATGCGATTATGTCCGACTGAAACAACTGATTGGTTATTGAAATAGCTTTAGTAAAAGAGATCCTTGAAAGGGACTAGCAGAAGCTATACTCTCCTCAGAATCTGAATCAGAAACTTGAGAAAAAACAGAACTTGTCCATTCACAACTATTTTGTACTTCAAAGTCATGAACCTCTTCAGAAAATGCAGAATCTTTTTTTTTTCTTACCAGAAACAGATAAACTAGAAGGGTCAAGAACCTGAACAAAGCCCATAGCCAGGCCCAATAAATCATTCATGACCAAGGTGATTGAGACAGGAAAAGACATATCCCTTAAGTGTTTGCTTCTTTTTGATAGGAAATTCTGAAGCAGACCCAGTTTTGTCATAAAACTCCCAAAGGATAAGCATAGCAGTCTGATTAGGGAGAAACTGTGTTCCCTGCCCCTTCTCCCAGGAAAGGGTACACTGACCCTCCCTCAACCATCAAGGACACTCCAAGTAGCCATAAGGTATGCATCTGCCCATGGTCCCCAGTGGCTGTAGAGATTCCACTAAAGACAGCCAAGGAAAAAGTACAGTTGTGTAAGTTGCACTTACCATAACAGTAGACTTTCAAATTCCTCACTGCTGCAGTAACCTGCACATCAAACCCAAGATATAATGGCTGCCCAGTCTCTAAAAGTCTCGGACCTATTTCTACAAAACACTCGGTCTCTGGCTGATGTAACTTTAAAAACCCAGGAAAGAAGAGACAGTATACTCTTCCTATACCCCCTCTCCAAAGAAGAGGAGGATGGAGGGAGGGAGGGAGGGAGGGTTCAGTTACTGCAGCAGTGAAGAATTCTAACATCTACTCTTATGGTAAAGTTAACTTGCACAACTGTACTATGTTCATCACTCTCACTGCTGCAGTAGCCTATGACTATATGGGTAGACAACCATAGCTTATCTATCCTGAGAGGTGGAAATATAGAATCCAGGACCCCCAGGACTACGGTCCTAGGAAAGCCTTCCTGGACATGAACAACAGTTAATAATGCTTTGTAAAAGTCTGAACAAAGGATCGAGTAGCTACCTCTAGAGTCTACTCTTTCCTAATATGACAAAGAAAAAAGATAAGTCTCTTGTAGAAAGTGCCTTGATTTTACCACGTTGGGAATAACCAGAGAAAAAATAACAAGGAACAGCCAAAAGGTGAGTGAACTGACACAAGCTGCCCTTTTATCCTATTACAGGAAGAACACAGCTGTTTACCTTTCCTTAAGGTCCAAGTGATGAAAAGATAATACCAGAGTTACATAGGTATGTCCATAGTACAGAGAATCCTTTTGCTCCTGGTTTTAAAATTCAGGAGAGAATCTAGGGAGAATGATGGCTACTATTCAAATCAAACACTAGACTCATTATACGCATGAATGGAGGACTTGTTATAAAAGTAATCCTGTATCTAAGGAAAAACAAATAGGATAACTTACCATGAGAACTCAGACACTTTCTTGTAGATGGCAGAGCAGTAAGCACAACACATAATTAACAAAAAAGCTTGCCCAAATGGAGACAGGTTTTACTTTTCCTGCACAACAAAAAACTTTGTATAACAGTTTGAGCAAAGTCTGAAGAAGAAAGAGGAAAATCCATGAGCACAGATGCACATTGCTAATATATAAGAACTAGTAGTATAGAATCCCACTGGCCTTGATTATCATCGTGGCACCAACTAGTAAATCCTTTCCATTTAGTAACCAAATATTTATTAGTAGCAGAATTTATTGTCTCCTTTAGTACCTGCTGCACTGTCTCAAAAACTAGGCACCTAAAAAGTATAAAGATGGAATTATTCAGGCAGTGGGGTGTAAATTAATCCATTTGGGATGCATCAAATTCCCACGATCTTGCATCACTATATAATCTAATTGCTATAGAGACTTCTGGTAATTGCCTTTCGACAATTCAATAATGAACAGTATCTGTTATTTGGCAAAAAAAGAGAGAGAGTCATCACAAAGACCTGTGGAAACTCCTTCCGAATCTTTAGAATGATCCTGGATATCAGTGGAAAGAGTGGAAACCCATACAGGAACATTCCCTTTCAAATTAATAAAAATTCCTGTGTTTTCCAGGCCTACTTCCAAGGAGTCCTGGTAAAAAACCTGTCTCCATTTTGAAAGGAGGCAAACAGACCCATCTGAGGTGGCCCCCACGAGTGGATCAATTCCTGGAAGACCCTTTTGCTCAATTTCCATTTGTGAGGGGTTTGTACTGGTCCTACTCTGCTTGACTACCATTACATTTTGCTCTAACAGAATGTAGAAGGCTTGGAGGGTTTAACAATTCTTCAGAGTGACCTCCCAAACCAGCCCAGCCAGCCTGCCCACAGGGTATGACCTGGTGTCCCCCTGTTCATTTATGCACCACACCACTGCAGTGTTGTCTGTAATCACCTGCAAAGATCCCACGCACCTCAGATGATGAAGAGACTTTATAGAATGGATCACAACCAACATATCTTTGTCATTTATGTGCTTTCACCTCTCTGATTTGTTCCAAGGATTCCTCACTTTTACCCCCACTGAAACAGCCCAACACCCTCTTCTCCCCACCTGTTGTGACAGCTCGAGCTGAGGTTGGAAAAAGAGAATGGATACAGGGAGTTCTGTTATCTACACCCAAAGTGGTTCTCTCTTCACACTACCAAAGACTGGAATAAGAAATTCCAGGGGGTGAGAATGTTAGGGTCTCAACATTTTCAAAAGCTACTTGATTTTTTTTTTCATGTGCAACCTGGCAAGAGGAATAATGAGAATCATACATGTTGTGAACCTCAGAATCCTGAGATACTTTCTGGCTGAAGACTGGGACTGATCCAAGAAGCTCAGGAATATTTCTAAATACATAAGCTCATAGGAAAGTACTAGGCTAGATAGCCCTGTGGGCCATTTTAAGCCAAGCTAATTTCTCCTTCAAACCTAGCTAATTTCCTTTTGAAAAGTGGGACTGAAACCCTGTACCTTGTGTCTCTGAGGTAAACACCTTAAGCATTATATCGACTGACGATCCTACAAGTCTACAGACTCCAGAGCTCTGAATGTCTTTTGCAAGGTAAAATTTTAAAACCATCCTAGAAAGTCAATTCTGTGAAACAGATTTTTGACTATTTATCTGAATGTTCTGACTCAGGAGGAGGTTTGTAATCCATGGAAGTGACTCCTGAAACCTGGAAAGAGACTCTTCAAAGATAAGTAAACTAAATACGGAAATATGTGAATACCTTGCAGTCTGCAGTAGACTAGCACAGGAGCCAGACATTTTGTACACACCCTGGTAGCTGAAGATAATGCAGAGAACCCAGACACAGAAAATCTGAGAAAAGATTTGAACTATGTGGTAATCGGAATGCAATAAGCATCCTTAAGTCTAGAGTTATCATGAAACTTAGAAAGGAAGTGAAAGGTAACAGACTTTGTAGGGTCAACTTTGCAAACTTTGATACATTCACATACAAGTTGAGAAAGGACAGTCTTAGAATATCACAAAAGGATCTTTCTTTAGTACCAGAAACATTACGGAACAGAATGTTTGTGGTACCAGAAACATTGTGGAATAGAATCATAGGTTGGTACTGGGCTATCTGCCCGAAGGCATACATTAGCCCAGCCACATTATGCGGTATTCACTGCCCCTTTAGTAGTTCCCTAGACCCTTGTACTAGCAGCTAGTACCCTTGACCCCTATCTAGTAGTGCTGTTGGTGTGATCCCTGGTGTGAACTTTCTGTTACCCATCCACTCATCAAGGTTCCTCTTGAAGAGTGATAGTGAGGGGCTCTGTCTTATGTAGATCGGGACCCTGTTCCATAGTAAGGGAAGTCTCTGCGAAGGGAATCTATCCCTCCAGCATGTTCTATTCATTGTTGTGTTGAGGTTTATATCCCTAGGGCGTGTAGCTCGAGTAGATTTGGTTTTGCTAAGATGGAGCATGTTCAACAATTCTGGGTTGGACATGGCTCTGTACGTTAGACAGAGATCACCTCTGAGAAAGCGGCATACAACAGAGAACAGTCTTAGCTTTTTCAATCGTGCTGCATAGGGCAACTGTTTGAGGCCAGTAATCCTCTTGGTTAGGTACCTCTGGTACCCCCCACCCCTTTCTTTTGGGCTCTGGTTTCATGACCCCCCCCCAAAAAAAAAGCATGTGTTAAAGAAATTGAGGAAAAAAATCCATTTGGTTCAGTGGATGGGGGTTGTCTATTCAGTTGTCATTTTATATTCTCAGAACCCATTTGTTTGAAACAATTTGCTGTCAAAAGGAGAAACTGAGAACCAGTTTCTGGGACAAATTTGAGTGTGTGTGTGTGTGTGTGTGTGTGTGTGTGTGTGTGTGTGTGTGTGTGTGTGTGTGTGTGTGTGTGTGGAAGGGGGGTGTTGGAAGAATGCTGGCATAGTCATTCTGAAGAAGGGGCCTGTCGCATTTTCTAAAATGATCTCTGCGACTTTTTAGACATTTATTGCCATTTCTTTTTGGATCCATGTTTGCTGCAAGCTTGATTGATGGTTTCATTTTGTTTTTTTGATTAAAGAACCAAAGGATTTGAAGGACTTAGAAAAAGGGGATGAAAAATCTTAGTAACATCCTGGATCAATTTACCTTTTCCATCAAAATGAGAAGCTGAGCAGCAGATGGTCCAAAACAAACCTCCCTGTCCAAAGGAGAATTCAAAATCTCACAGTTTACCTCTTCTGAACACTTCTGATTACATACCAAAGAAAAGCATCTCACTGCGGTAGTAGTAATAGCTATAGCGTCAGCACAATCATACACACACTTTAAAGAATGTTGAGAAGCTTGAGAAGGAGTAAAGGACCAACCTTCTAAAGGTAAAGTGGCAGAAATTTTTCTCAACCTGTCTATGCAAGTCAACAAGTAATGTCAATATATGCGCATGGTAATTCAGGCTCCTAATGCCTAACATTGAAGAGGAGGAAACTCTCTTTCCACACCTGTCAAAGGCTTTACCATCCTTGACCAAAGGATAACAAGCACTGGCCAAAAAGTTATTAGCAGCTGGAGATGAAAAAAAAATAATAGCTGATTTCAGACCTGAGATGAGAAAAATCCTTGTTAGACTGAGAAACTTTATAATGTCTACCTGCCTTTCTGGGGACTGAAGACAGACCATCAGGATTGTTGAAGGGAAGAAAAACATACATTCTCTAAGGTTGACATTAGTATAGGAAGAATGGAAGTGGAATGTGGCATATCCACTTGAATCATATCATAGTATCTTCTCACAGAGTGTGGAATATCCATTTACTCCCACAAGAATATTTTGACACCTACCACATGCTCAAACTGTCAGCCAGCTTGAGCTGAGCTGACTAAAAACAAGTTTGGGAGCCATGCCCTTCAAAACTTTCCTGCCAACAGAGGCAGAGAGGCTGAGCCCTGGAATGACAAAAACAAACAACCGTGCCTGGAATAAACAATACACAAAAAAATTAATAATAAGGGGAGCAGCTACTGGAGCAGTGATCATTTGAACACCTACTGCTGTTGTAACTTTACTTACACAACTGTACTATGTTCTTCATATGGATCACTGCTGCAGTAGCCTTTGCAACATGGATACATTACCATAGCTTACCACATTTGGCAGATTGAAGGAGAAGGGGCCAATATCCCCTGGAGAATAGACCTTGTCAAGTCTGATCTAGACCTAGGGAATGAATCAAGCTTGTAGTGCTTTGTAGTAGTATCTACAGTGGACCAAGCTGCTGCTTCTAGAATACTTTGAGTGTCCAACTCTTTCCAAAAAGCCACAGATGAAGCCAAGGGCCTAGTACAGCAGACCTTGACCCTGCTAGAGGGGAGTATAAAAAAGGGTAACAGTCTTAGATAACCGTTTGGAAACAGTCTATACTGACACATGTTGTCCTTCTTTTTACCTACACAGGAAAAGAAAGTACAGTTGTGTAAGATTTTACCATAAAGGTTCTCTTCCCTGTTGCAATATTCATTACAATGATGATCCCCTGCCTAGGGCAGTCCAACATCTGGTCAGTATACCAAGTCTTTACGTTGCTTTAGAGTACACTATACATCGCACATATGCTCCTCAAACAGCATAGGGCATAAAGGTGACATCCGGATGTATCATCCTCAGAACTGAGACCCACAGTAGAAAAGCCAGTCCAAGGAGAAGAGAAGTAATCAGCACATCCAGAAGAGAAAAGGACAAGGGGGAGGAGAGGGAGGGAGTGAAGAGGAAGACGACAAGGAGGAGGAAGGACCAGAGTTCTCTAGGAACTCATTAAGTATGGCGCTAACAAAACTAGCTCTAACTTCGGAAATTCCATCTAACTTGTAGTGCTTGGTAAATGTGTGCACAGCAGTCCAGGTAGCTGCCTCAAGAATAGAATTAGTATCCAAACCCTTCAAAAAAGCACCAGAAGAAGCCACAGCTCTAGTAGAATGAGACATAACAGAAGGAAGGATGGCTCCTACCATGAAAGGAATAACAAAAGCCAATCATAAGGACCTAAAATGAAAGGAAATAGAGTGGATCAGATTTATGAAAAGTCTTAGTTTTATCCAAATAAAATTTGAGTTCCCTATGCACATCCAACATGTGTAGCACCTTCTCACTGGCAGATTATGCAGAAAAGAAAAAAGGTGGCAAATGAATAGAATAAGGGACAACTCATTCACCACCTTGGGGACAAAAGAAAGATTAGTATGAAGGGACACCATGTCCTTATGAAACACCAACAAAGGAGGACAAGCCATAAAGGTGTGAAGCTCAGATATCTGTCTGGCAGAGGGTCAACAAAAATACAGTCTTTCAAGAGCAATGTTGCAAGGAAGCCAAAGTTGCAGGCTCAAAAGGAGCCTGGGTTGATTTTTCTAAAGCAAAATTATGTTCTCAGGGAAGAGTAACAAGCTTCGTGGAAGGCTTAATATGACGGGTGACTTTAATGATTTGTTTAGCTATAAATCTAGAAGCTAAAGGAGGTGATAAAGATAGAAAAGCAGAAACAGCCAACCCAGCAATGAGCAGGTCACATAGATGAGAGAACCAAAGGTACATCCACAGAAAGTGGATCCAGGTTACGAGAGACACCAAACAGAAAACCTCTTCCATTTGGATAAGTAGGACATCCTAGTATTGGATTTCATGGCCTCCTGTAGGACCCTAATCACATCCTCAGAAAAAAATGTTTCTATGAGGAATCAAAATCCTATTACCCACAGGGTCAATTGAAGATTGGACAGGTGGGGATGGATCAGAGATTCCTTGTCTTGTGTGAGTAGGTCCATCCTGTGAGGTAACCTGTGATGATTGTCCTTAGCTGAATGCAGAAGGGGAGGGAACCAATGCTGTCTTGGCCAAAAGGGAGTCGCCAACAAGATTTTGGGAGCATCCTGCTGTATTTTAAAGAAAGGGAACGGGAGGAAAGGCATAAAGAAACATCCCCTTCCAAGAAAAAGATAAAGTATCCACCTTCCAAACCAGAGGACCTAGGACTCTGGCACAAAATACAGAAAGTTGTCTGTTCAGAGGGGAGGAAAAAAGATCCATTTGAGGAGTACCCCCACTGGTGGACAATGTCCAGGAACACATCCTTTGAAACATCCATTCATGGGATTGAGTTATGTACCTGCTCAGACAGTCTGCCACAATGTTTTGACCTGAGGGAATGTAGACTGTATGGAGTGTGTCACTTAATACTGGACAGCTATTTGCCACACTAGAAGAGCCAACTGGAAAAGTTAAGATATGATCTTGTCACTCCTTGTTTGTTGACATACCACATCACTGTGGTATTGGTCTGTAAACCCCTTGAGAGGTCTTGGGGAAAATAGAAGATTAAAAGCCTGAAGAGTCAGTAGAAGCTCTCATCTCTGACATTGATGTGTTCTTTCTGTTGAAGTGATCAGAGTCCTTGCACCTTTAGGTAGCGGAATGCTGCTCCCCATCCCATGTCTGAAGCATCTGTGAACAGCTGCTGAAAGGGAAGAGGTGGATGAAAAGGGAGCCATAGATTGAGAGTCATCTACTGAATCCAGCACTGAGGTTCCTGCTTGAGACATAGAAGAACCGGAATTAAAAGTCTGAGGGGATGAGAATGCTGAAGCCAAACTGACTTTAGAAACCAATGGAATTTTCTCATGTGGAGTTTGGCAAAAGGGAGCATAGGAATGGCAGAAGCCACAAATCACAGAGCTCTCAGAAATTCCTTGGCTATTACTGAAGCCAGAGGAAGAAGGGATTGAAAAAAGGAAATGAGAGTTAGGTCTTGGGAGGAGGCATGGATGCCAGCATAGGAACAGTCTAGATCCTGCACCCCAGAAAGACATGATCCTGATGAGGAGTTAGAAAGGACTTTTTGAAATTTATAGTGAACCCTAGGCTCTACAGAAGGGAAATGGCAAAATGGAGACTTTGCAACAAGTTCTCTAGTGAGGATGCCTGAAACAGGAGGTCATCCAAGGATAGAAAGTCTTGGATCCTTCTAAGCCTGCAAAAAGCAATTACAGGAGCAAGACATTTGATGAATACCCTTGGGGCAGTAGAAAGGCCAAAGGGCAAAGCAGAGAACTGAAAATACCAGGAAGCAACAGAGAAACACAGAAACCTCCTGAAAAGGGGATGAATCAGGATATGAAGATAAGCATCCTTGAAGTCCAGAAGCACCATATAACCCTGAGGAAGCAGAAGAGGGAACATGGTGTGAGGGGACAACATACGGAAAGAGAGGAACCTTCAGAAAGGTGCTTAGATGAGAGAGAACTATCCTCTTACCTGGGTACCAAAAACATTCTGGAGTAACCCAGTAATTTCCTTTGGGAAAATGAAACTTCCTGAATAGTTCCAAGCCAAGAGATCCCTAAGCACCCCTGGAAAGAAGGGCAACTGCTCCAGAGGGGGCTGAGGAATTCCCCATAAAAAGGGGGATGTGAGAAAGGCCTTAGAATGCCTTAATGTTAATTTGTTTATATTCATGTTGGTACACATTTTCTCATCCATAAGGACTTGCTTGACTGTTAATAGGAACTTACAGCCCTCTTACACTGCACAGCTTGTGCAGGTGCTAGGACATATTTTCACGAATCAACATAGAAAGTACAGTCAGGTCACCATGAATGAAAAGATTTTTGGGTAAATACCTACATGAAAAAATGTCCCATTTTAAAAATGGACATGTGTAGAGCATTTGAGGCTAACTTTGGGCACATGAGTTTAGGCAGGATGAGTTACACTTGTCAAGATCAGGGAAGAGAAATTTTGCAGCAGATATTTTGCAATATTTGACAAAAAAGCAGGATTTTTGTCAGGTTAAAAATTCAACAGTTCACATATAGCAATATTTGAGGCTCTCGGACTGTTGTTAATGCTAGGAGCATTAATACACACACACACACACACACACACACACACACACACACACACACACACACACACACACACACACACATATATATGGTTCTACCCTGACCCATCGAAATTACATTTCCATGAAATGTAATTAGGCGACCATTTTTTCACTTCTTCTTTCGGCTTTTTTCCCGGATAGGGGTCGCCACAGCCGATCACCTGTCCGCTCATGATTGGCAGTGGAGTTTTACGGTGTCGAGTTGCCAGCCCAGCGCCCAACCTTCCACAGAAGGCACACACATGCACACACTCATAGCTAGACCAATTTAGTGTCGCCAATCCACCTACAGCACGTCTTTGGGATGTGGGAGGAAACCGGAGTACCCAGAGGAAACCCACGCGACCACAGGGAGGACATGCAGACTCTGCATTGAAGGCACCCCAGCCAAGGATCGAACCGGAGAACCTCTTGCTGCAAGGTGGCAATGCTAACCGCTGCACCACCGTGGCTGCCCAGGCGACCCTTTTTTCACTAAAGTGCATTTTTTTCAAAAATGCACTTTTTTGAATAAGGAACTAAGCAAACAGCAATGGCGGTTATTGCTGAGATCATGGCACAGCAGGGATAAGGGAATATTCTCTTTTGCCCACTGTAATGCAATCTCAGAGTGAGAATATATTAGTGGCTGGGGTATGGGGGAGACAGGGGCCCCCCCTGCATACATGTGGTTAGTGTTCTCTCTCCTTAATGATTATGCTCAAGAAATTAGTTGTACTTATAATAGCTAGTAGTACTTCCTTGGCGCATTTAAAGCGGTATCCCCTCTACTAAGCGTTGAGTGTTTTTCTCTGAATAGGCTTTCTACATTATAGGATTTCATTCAATTCAGCTTTCGCTGCAGTACGCTCGTGCTTTTGCCATTAGGTGCATCGTACTTTCATACACTGAAAGTAGATCCATATATATATATATATATATATATATATATATATAGAGAGAGAGAGAGGGAGAGATGGTTTACAATCAGATTTGCGAACTGCAGTCGATCGAGAGTGACAATCGCAACTTGCAGTTTTCTAACAGGCAGTTTTGCAAACCCAAATACATCAACTACACTACATCACATGCTTAGTGTAGTTCGAGTATTTGAGTTCAGAGTTTTGAATGAGATCACAGTTCAATGAGGAACAGGGAATTAACCCATTTCATCACGGTAGTGTGATCTCAAAGAGTTGGTGTATATAACTTGCAGGGTGTGTGGGGGATGCAGGGGGCTTTCCCCCCTGCAAAATAGTAAAAGTGATGTACCGTTGATTCAAGTGTCACAGTACAGTTTCAAGTTTCCTGCTTGTTCCCTGTTGCAGTTTTTAAGATATTGGTTCGACGTTGAGGCTGATCGACGGATGCAGTTTTAAGGTTTCAATAGTAAACCTAGATAGATAGACAGATGTGTTTTTTTTTTTTTTATTGGAAAATTTTCTACGAACCCACAAGAGGGATGTTGTTACTGTCTGAAATATGTTTCAGGAACAATGGCTGGAAACAAGTTCTGTCAGTGTGTGTGTGTGTGTGTGTGTGATATATATATACACATACACATATGGAAACCATCTCTCCCTCTCTCTCTCTCTATATAAAGGGAAGACATCTCTGATCAACATTAGCAGAAAACTACGTTCTCTCATAAAAACATCCAAGGCCAACTTTGAGAGAAAAATCGCTAAGGACACTAAAGATAACCACAAAGCCTTCTTCAGCTATGTTAGAAACCTGGGCGGAAACCCTCAGATATGCTCAGAGTTAGTTCACAACAACAAAAAATACACTGAACCCACAGATATTGCCAACATTCTGGCTGACAGGTTCAGTGCAAATTTCTCCCCTCACCCCCAAAAGAAGAAATACTTATCCCAGCTGAATGTAATCTCCCTGTCATCTCAGATGTCCAAGTGAGAACCGCCCTCAACAAAGCTAAAAACACAGCATCAATGGGACCTGACGGTATCCCGGGCTGCGTGCTACGTGAACTGCAAGAGGAGCTAAACCCGCACATAAAAATGCTATTTAACCTTAGTCTTACTACAGGATATGTACCTGATCATTGGCGTACAGCAACAGTGGTCCCACTCCACAAAGGGGGTACCTCTACAGACCCTGGAAACTAACGCCCCATAAGCTTAACCAGCCTGGTCTGCAAAGCTATGGAAAGAATCATTATGGAACTCATAAACAGAGACATATGGGACCTACAGACACTTGACCTCACCCAGTTCGGCTTTGTAAAGGGCAGATCTTGCCTTCTGAACCTGCTTGACTTTTTCAAAACAGTCACTAGAGCCATTGATGAGGGCAATGCAGTCCATACAGCCTACCTGGACTTGGCTAAGGCCTTCGACACAATACCCCACTCAGGCATCATAGATAAGCTCAACAGCTTAAACGTAAACCCTTATGTCACTAGATGGGTTGCAAACTGGCTAAAGAACAGAACCCATAAAGTTAAAATCGCTGGAGCAATGTCAGACTCAAAGCCAGTCACAAGTGGTGTCCCACAGGGATCTGTCCTGGGACCCCTCTTGTTCGGCATTTATTTCTCAGATGTTAAAGCAAACATGGGAGGGTTGTGGCTGACAAAATTCGCAGATGACTGCAAACTAGGTGCCATAGTCGATACACCAGCGGACACATACATCCTACAAAAAGGCCTCACAGAAACAGACAACTGGTGCGAGTCAAGGCCTTAAACTAAATGCCAAAAATGTATAGTCATCCCTTTGGGAAAACAAAGTACCCACAAATTATCACATAGACAGCAACCCACTGAGTACGGAAAAAGTAATCAGAGACCTAGGGACCCAAGTCGACAGCGACCTCTCATTTGACACCCACGTTGCCAAAGTGGTTAGAAAAACATTCTACCTTGCACACCTCATCATGAAGGGATTCACATCCAAGGATGTCATTGTACCCCTATACTCCTCCCTCATCAGACCCATGATTGAGTACAATGCCCCATTTGGTATGTACCTCACCCGGCATTTGCAACAGCTGGAGAGACCACAAAAGTACCTCACCAAGAGGATCAAGGGTCTCCAACATATGTCTTATTCTGCCAGACTAAGGAAACTCCAGCTCTATTCAGTAGCATACTGCCTACTCAGAGGTGATCTCTGCCTGACGTTCAAGGCCATGTCCAATCAGGAACTGATGGACATGCTCCACCTCAAAAAATCCAAATCCATCAGGACCACGAGAACTAAAGACTTAAACCTCGGCACAAGTATGAATAGGACATGCTGGAGGGATAGATTCATAACCCTGAGGCTTCCCATGCTTTGGAACAAGATCCCAGTTCATGTTAGGCAGAGCCCCTCACTGACTCTCTTCAAGAGAAATCTTGATGAGTGGATGGGAGATCGTAAGTTTACCCCAGGGGTCACATCTGTGTCACTGCTAGACAGGGGCACAGTAAACTAATTCTATTATATAAGGGGACCTTCATTGCGTCACTACTAGACAGAGGCACAGTATTCTAAATCTATTCTGTGCATTTTTGTACCATTTCATGGGGTGGCGAAAGCCACATCACTATGGCTAGGCTTACAAATGCCCCAGGGCAGATAGCCTAGTACTAAACTATGAAACTATGAAACTATATAAATGAATTTAACAAAAATCAGGTAGAGGTGATATGACAGAGATTAAAGACAGTTATGACACATGTGATTACTACATGTTCAATGATAACACCAATACTGTAGATTGTGTAACTGTGACAATAAAGACAACCTTGTGATGTAACAATTGTTGGAATGTACAGACCACCAAAACGAAGTGTGATGACCTTGAGGAATTCATACATTTCTTGCATGAAATACAGGAGGGAAAAATAATAATGGCTGGGAACTTAAATTTACCAGAAACAGACTAGAATATTTTTTCAACAATATTAATAAGGAAATTATTTACAAAGTATGTTCAAAACAATTGCTTCATATTGTAAAAAAGCTTACTAGGGAACAGAACATACTAGACATTGTGTTCCTAAAGAAATTACTGTTATTTCATATCAAGTTTTACGACCATTGATGTACAGTGATCATTGGATTATAAAGGTTAATTTGTTTCTAGATAATTCTGCCAAATTGAGATCTAAATCAATACAAAGATTAACAGATTATATGGAAGGAAAACAGTCACTCTATAAAATTAATTGGCTTGATATGTTTAGAAAAAAAACCTGCAGAATGTACGTGGAAAGTTTTGAAAGATAATTTTTTTTTGGCATTCAAACAGTTTAACATCAGGATCCAGGGCACACAACTTCAGGATGATATACTTCCTTAAGAGCAAGATACGGGATTAAAATGAGAGAAGGAGAAAAAAAATAATAAAAAAATGGATAACAGCTGGAACAACAAGTTTGAAAACTGACAAACAAGCTAGACACACAAATTAAACACACTGTGTGACAAGATCAAGAAAATCTTGGAAAAAAAATTATATAAGAATATTGAGCATAATAAGATACCATTTTATAGCTACATAACATGTGGTAGGAATAAATACATACAAACTGATAGTGTAGATTCTAAAATTTAATCTCAGACACTTCAGAGTATAGATATATCTAAGAAATCTTACACAAAGCAGTTTGGCTCCACAAAGCGGTGTCATAAATTGTCCTATTGACATGCAGGTAACTTCAGATACTGAAATCAAATTAGATTATACTGAAAAAGAACTATTCAAACTGGATCCAAAAAAAGCACAGAGAGGAGATGGAATTAAGAATAATGACCTGAGAATACCTGGGCATTAACTGACAGTACTACTGTATTTATTTTCTAGGTCATACAAATATGGGGAAGATTCTTCAAGATTGAAGACATGCACTTGTTCAACTTAAGAGCGGGAGTAAGACAAACTAAGTCATACAGACCCATAACTTGGCTTCGTTCAAGTCGTGGAAAAATAATGGAGAAGGTTATACTGGATAAATCATTGTCAGAATTGGAAAGGATGGAACTTAAAACCTTACATCAGCATGCATATGTTGAAAATACATCTATTAGCACCTGTAACATGCTATGAATGAAAAATTGTGCTGTGTTGTAATTTATATAGATTTAACTTCAGCATTTGA
This sequence comes from Protopterus annectens, assembly GCF_019279795.1. Lineage (NCBI taxonomy): Eukaryota > Metazoa > Chordata > Ceratodontiformes > Protopteridae > Protopterus > Protopterus annectens. The sequence goes on along the minus strand of NC_056745.1, from coordinate 647,941,550 downwards.
AAGGGTCATACACAAAACACTGATCAATAAATTGGAATAACTAGGTTATTGGTGTACTCTTGATAAGATGGATAGCTGCATGGCTTGGAATTGGACAGGTGAAATTCAAGGTTACATTAAGGGTGCCCCACAGGGCTCTATCCTAGGCTCATACTTGTGTAGACTGTATCCTTCAGATCTATCTTTTTTTATCTGAAGTGCTGTACAGTCTGAATGCAAATTACTTGAAAATGGTAAACTGATTACGTGTGTTACAGACAGGGCATGCCTGCAAAACAACTAAATTGACCATTTGGGCACAGAAAAATAATATGCTAATACATCAAAAACTAAGCATATGAAATCTGGAAGAAAACTTGAAAGATGAGTATTTAATACACTGCACAGTGATTGAAACTATAGACTCATATGGGTCTATATTGAAACATCGAATGCTGAAAACAGCGAATGATGTTTCATCGACACATTTTCAGCAAAAGCTGAAAATGTCGAAACCACAGAACAGCAATTTCTTTCCTAGGGAAAGAAATCGCTGTTCCAACCCCCCCTCCCAAAAAAAAACATTAAACACTTCCAAACAAACACATACCCTAACCCTAATTATACCCCCAAAAAAAACAGTAAACAACTAAATACACATATGCACGTAACCCAACCATACATCTAACGAAAAAAAAAAACAGTAAACATTTTAAAACATATGCACTTACCTTAACCCGCACCCTAACCCTAAGGTCAGTAACTCTCACACATTTACATAAACAATTCCAAACACATACACACTTACCTTAACCCTAATTCTAACCCCACAAAACAAAAGTAAACAGCTGAAAACACATACACACTCCATACATCTAACACAAAATAAAAAAACAGTAAACACTGTCATACATATGCACTTACCTTAACCCGCACCTTAACCCCAAGGTCAGTAACTGTTTCGCATTCACGCTCGGGAGGTATACCAGACAAGGGACCACACCTACACTTCAGAACACGGCAAAGCAACAAAGCGATCAAGCTACTTCTTTCCCAGGGAAAGAATTCGCTGAACAGCCGCTTCGCTGTTTTGCCTGTTCACTCTACATGTGTAGACGAAAATGCATTTGACAAAATGTGTTTTCGTCGTTCTAATAGGAACCCACTCATATAAGGATCTGGGTTATATGTGTAAAACCATCTTTGAGTTTTTCTGATCATATCAACCAACTGGTTAATGACAGTTACAGAACTACAGGTTGTATAAAAAGATTTATAAAGTCCAGGAAATCAGAAATAATGACATCATTTTTTGTTAGTTACATTAGATCCAAACTTGAGAATGGAATAACAATTTGGAAATCTTTTAAGAAAACGAGCATGAATAAACTGGAAAGACTACAGGAGAAATATACCAAGGGCAATGGATCCATTCATCCGCAACCTCTTTTTCCCATTTTTCGCACATGGGATTGGGGTGTTACTTCAACAGCGACAATCATCTACAGCATAGCTCCCAACCTCTTAGCACAAAAAAATTCAGATAAAGCCAAAAATAATGGGGTGACAAAGCCAAAGAAATAGGGTCAAATTTTAAATATTGCTCTTATAAACATAGAACATTCCTAGAATAAAATGTCTTGTATTACCTTACATTTTCTACAGGATATCTAGTCTGAAAATGTCTGTCACTATATCGTGAATTCGGTCATCACTGATTTGCCACAAAAAGCCAGAAAACTACAAATTTTATGAGGAACAGACTAAAAATATGAGGCAAAAATCTGGACATTCTGTGAAAATCTGTACAGTTAAGAAGTATGAATCTAGAGTCAAGATTTACACTGCCGGCTGGCTGGCCCTGCTGCAGTAGTTCTTCCACACTACACACCAAGGGCATCCATGGATATGAACATTTAAGTTATTCTGTAAGACTAAAATATCTGAATTGTACAGTGCCTCATATAGATATTTAAGAGGAGACCATTCAGATATATAGAGCATTTAGAGACAAATACCTCTGGGAATGTTTGGGGATATCAACAAGTAGTATAGAAGCATCACACAACCTATGTAGAAGATTCTATAGGAATGAGAAGTGCACTAACTGGTTCTCTGACAGAGTACCGGATGAATGGAATATACTGCCAAATTACATTAAAGCATGCACTAGTATTTATTCATTTTAAGAGCATTCTGGACACTTTTATGAGAAAGTACAGCTGTGTAAAATCTTACCATAATGGTTCATGTCCTTCTCTTCACTGTTGCAGTATTCTTTACAATATGGATCCGTGGCCAAGGGTGGCCAGACATCCAGCCAGTTAAACCAAAGTCTTTAGGTTGCTAAGGATACGCCATACATCATATGAGTATGCTCCTCGTGTACAGCTCAGGGCATAAAGGTGACACCCAGATGTATCATCCTCAGAACTGACAGCCCCAGTAGGAATGCCAGTCCAAGGATTATAGAGGTATCAAGCACATGCAGAAAGGAAAATAACAAGGGGAAGGACAGAGGGAGTGAATATTTCAACAATGAACCGAAGGACCTCTACCGTTAAGGCAAGACTTTACACAACTCTACTATGTCTTTCCATTTCACTGTTGCAGTATTTCTTACAATAGGGAGAGTGCAAAACCTCAGGAACAAGAGAGGGAGGAGGAAGAATCAGCAGAGCCCTCTAGGAACCCATGAAGAATGGCCCTAGCAAAACCAGCTCTAACCCTGGATATCACATCCAGCTTATAGTGCTTAGACAAAAGTATGCACAGGAGCCCAAGTAGCTGCCTCAAGAATAGAGTTCTTATCTAACCCCTTAAAAAAAGCACAAGAAGCCGCCACAGCCCTAATAGAATGAGCCTTAACAGAAGGAGGAAGGCTCTTACTAAGAAAAGAACAAAAAAAAGAAATAGCTTTAGATATCGAAGAGGAAACAGTTTGCTGGGAAACAGCCAGATCCAGGAAACAAAAAGCTTTGGTCTTGTCCAAATAAAATCTGAGTTGTGGATGCACATCCAAAGTGTGCAAAACCGTCTCACCAGCAGATTGCAGAGTAGGGGAAAAAAGTGGGCAAATGAATAGACTGATTAACAGACAACTCATTTACCACTTTGGGGATAAAAGAATGATTAGTATGAAGGAACACCCTGTGCTTATGGAAAACTAAAAAAGAAGCATCAGCCATAAGGGCTTAAAGCTCAGACACCTGTCTAGCAGGAGTAAATGCCGACAGAAGAACAGTCTTCCAAGAACAATGCTGCAAGGAGGCTGAAGGTGCAGGCTCAAAAGAAGCCTGGGTCGATTTCTCCAAAACAAAATGAAGGTCCCAATAAGGAAGAAGAGGCTTCCTGGAAGGTCAATATGAAGAACATCTTTTAGAAACTGTTCAGCCTCAAGTCTAGAGTCTAAAGGGGATGCCAAAGAATATGCCAACCCAGCATTGAGCAGTTCTCACAGATTGGAGAGAAACAAAGAACATCCACAGAAAGTAGATCCAGGTTACAAGAAAGACACCAAAGAGAAAACCTCTTATTTGGATAAGTAGGATTTCCCAGTAGTGGGTTTCCTGGCCTCCTGCAGGAACCTAAGCACACTCACAGAAGAAAGGTGTCTACATGGAATCAAAATCCTATCTCCCACACTGTCATTTGAAGAGTGGATAGGTGGGGATGGATGACAAATCCCTTATCTTATACAAGTAAATCTACCCTGTGAGATAACTTGTGATGACTGCCCTGGCTAACTGCAGAAGAAGAGGGAACCAATGATGTCTGGACCAAAAGGGAGTCGCCAACAAGAATTTGGGAGCATCCTGCTTTACCTTGAACAAGACTTTTGGAATGAAAGGAAGGGGTGGAAAGGTATAAAAAAATCCCCTTCCAGAAAAAAGAGGGCATCCACCTTCCAGACCTGTGGGCATGGGGTTCTTGCACAAAAAAAGGAAGTTGTCTGTTCTGAGTGGCAGGTCTGCTGTTGGAGATGGATTCTCCTATATTGACTATATGGGTTCCATCAGTGAACCAGTTAGCAACCCATCTAATGATATAAGGGTTTATACCTAGCTGGGTGGGTTTGTCAATGATGCCTGAGTGGGGGATAGTGTCAAAAGCCTTGGTTAAGTCTAGGTAGGCTGTATGCACAGATTTTCCCTCATCCAGGGCCTTGGTGACTGTCTCGAAGAAGTCCACCAGGTTTAACAGGCATGATCTTCCTCTGACATATCCAAACTGAGTAGGGTCAAGAGATTACCTGTTTCTTTGTTGATCAGGTCCATGATGATTCGCTGCATGGCCTTGCAGGTAAGGCTAGATAGGCTAATAGGTCTCTAGTTCCCAGGGTCAGTAGAAGCACCACCTTTATGCAAGGGAATAATGATGATCATTTTCCATTCAGCCGGGATGAAGCCAGTGCTTAGACTATGACTGAAGAGAGTACACGATGGTGTTGCTAATTCTTGTTGGAGCCCATGCAGGATGGATGGAATGTTATCAGGTCCCACAAATGCTGTGTTTTGGCCTTAGAGAGGGCGTTTATGACCTGCTCTTTAGAGATATAAGGTAGGGGACAGGTGGTAGGTATGTGTGGAGGAGACAGGGGAGTGAAGTTTTCACAGAACCTGTCGGCCCAGCAGCTTAGCTATGTACACAGGCTCAGTATATGTGGTATTATTAACTACCAGTTCGAAGTACTCTGGCCTTTTCTTTTTAGGTTACAGATGTAACTAAAGAATCCCTTACAGTTGTCCTTACTTGAGCAAGCTAATTTAAATTTGTAGTTTGCTTTGGAGGACTTCACAAGAAGTCTTATTTGCTTGTTTAAGCTGAGAAGGGAGTGTTTCCAGTTTAGGGCTTGATCTCTCTTTAAATAGACAGCAATTTCTTCCCCTTATTGTAAAGCCTGTTAATGGCAGTTGTCCACCATGCAGGTTTGCTCTTCCTTGAGAAGCTTGTTTTGGTCCTATCAAGTACAGACGAGTCAATACAGGTATTTGTATAAAGCACTGGTGTAGAACTCGGCATAGTTGCCAGTTCCATCTGAGGGGGGAGGTGCAGTGAAGCTAGTTATACCATCCCATATGAAGTTAGAATCTGCTGTAGGGAAGTTTTTTAGTTTAATTGCTGCTGGGAGGGGGGCAGGTGATTTGTGGTCAGATCTCACCAGGGAAGATCTCATAGTGGGGGTGTTACAGTTGTCTCCCATATTGGTAAGTATCAGATCCAGGATGTTGGTACCCCTTGTGGGGGTGTCAACCAGCTGGTCCAGGCCACTGGAGTTAATGAAGTCAAGGAACCTTTGGACAAGTGAGTTTGAACAAGAATAATTTACCCAGTCGATGGATGGGGAGTTAAAGTCACCCAAAACCATGGTGTTTGGATGTATCTTGGTAGACTCAAGTAGATCCAAATAGGCAGAGTAGGTGTCCTAATTCATACAGGGGGGTCTTGTAGCCGGCAATAACCTGAATAGGTGTCCTTCCATTGCACTGAAGTATCTCCAGGAAATCATAATGTTTAGCCAATATGGAGGTGTATTTATCTTTAATGAATACTGACACACTGGCTCATTTCGTTTTCACACCTTCAGTTTGTGGTCTGAATGTGTGGAAAGAGGTGTAACCCATTATGGCTGGGGTGCTCTCCACAGCCTTGAACCAGGTCTCAATGACTGCACAAATGTCTGCATCTTCCAAGGTGAAGACTGCTTCCAGTGAGTGCCGTTTCATGTTAGGACTCCTAGCATTTAGCAGCATAACCTTGAGGTTCTTTTTAGAAGGAGTTTTTATGTCAGGAATTTTGTCATTGTGAAACTGCCTAAAAAGGCACTATGCGGGTGGCAAAAGCCTTAGCCAGTAGCTGAAATCCCAGAGGTGACAGATAAAGACCATCTCTAGTAAAGCATCGAGGTCTGTTGATCATGTCATCTCAAGCTGACAAATACTGGATCCCCTTAGAATGACACAAAAAAGTAAGCCAATTATTGAAGTGAATCATCCTAAGTGAAAGTAAAATGCTGCTTAACGTTAAGGACATACCTGTCTGAGAGAGAGAGTCCAAGAGCTCAGTCATGGCTGTCTTCCATTTACAGAAGCTCGTTATACCTCTTCTGAACCTCAAACAGCTGGGCTCAACCCCATTTGAAAAAATTCCATCATTCTGTACATTGTGTCCTCAGAGGAAATCTCCTCAAAAGGAGAGAAAGGAAAAGTGGACTCCTCTTCCACAAAATATATATATAGACTATAGAGTCTAAGGGAGAAGGAATCTAAAAGAGTAGGCAAGGGGATTCCTACTCTCCTCAGAGTAATTTTGTTCCCTAGGCCTCTTAAGAAGAGTATAAAACCAAGAGGGAGCTGGGACAGAAACTCCTTAAGAAGGCTTCAAAGCCAAACAAACCTCGAGTGAAATTCTGCCATTCATTCTGAGGGTCCCTAGGAGCAGGAGAAACAGGTTTAGTTTTTTTTGAGTCTTCTTTAAAGGGACATCAGCCTTATAAGACTTAGAAAACTCAAACCCTGTATGACACTATAATAATAGTCGGTACCTCCTCCCTAAGCAAAATCTGAAAACACCCCTAGGTCCTTAGGTAATAATCAGCCCCGATTCCCCCTAAAAATCTGAAGCGGACATCTGCAAGGTCTCCAGGGACATGCATGAAGCCAGATCCATGCTGGCCTCCAAAGTGGTTGCAGCAGAAGAATCCAGCAGAGAAGCAGGGTGATCTTCCTGGCTTTTACTAGTTTCAACAGAAACATCTGGCAGAGGCAGCACAGTCGAAGAATCAAGACCTAGCTTTCTAGGCCACCTTCTTCACGGACGGCTAACCCTCATAATGGGAAGTTCCTACCATGACGTCTTTTGCCAAACGCTTAAGACATTAATTTTCTAAATATACAGCCAAACAGGAAAGCTGACTATGCAGAGTCTTCGGGGTGAAAGCCTGGTAAATAGAACAGGATGTATGGTCATGGGACCAGTTGATCATAATGGTTAAGGTCTTTGCCTCCCATGCACAAGGTGCAAGGTTCGATCCTGACCTCTGACCAATGCTGGTTTGGAGTTTGCATGTTTTTCCTGTCTCTCTGTGGGGTTCCTCCCACCTCCGAAAAGTTTCCAACTCAAACTCACCAGTGAATGGAGCTGTGGGCAGCAGCACAGACTCTACATGGTGCCATATAGGGGGAAGAGTTATAGACCAACCACTTTTGGTATCTATTGTGCTGCACATTATCCTCAACATAGGAGAGCATGGATCACAAACTGCTAACCGGGGCAGGGCTAGCCACTTAACCGTGTAAAATATGGCTCCAGGTGATTGTCATGTTGACTAATGTTGCCAAAATAAGCATGGGTAGTTACCAGTCATAAGTGTGTTGAGGACCCAACCTACTCCCTCCAACCTCCACCAGGGACCCATGCTAACAGTGGGAGGGGCGTATGGGCCCCTAGTGGCCAGTGTGTGGCTGCCATTAAGCCCAGCAGCACTGGGTCAATAAGCTACTGGTCAGCCAATGTCCAATTGCCCAGCCTGGGTTACCCTATGATAGCTCTGTTGACTGAAAACTGTAAGTTAAGCCAACTAACCTGAAAATATGACTGAAAATTGCTACACTTAAGGTAGGTTCAGTGACAGGATGCAGCTTGGAAGTGGATGACATGATGATACAGAGGAGGCTGGACATCTTATGTATCCAAGAGACAAGATGGAAGGACAATGCAGTGAAGCCAACTGGCTTGGGATCCAGAGTCGACTACTCAGGAGGGGGATAGCCTAGAAAAGGTGTGGGAATTGTGGTGAGAGAGAGATCAGAAGACAGTGAGGGATACCATCAGAATTAGTGGCACACTCATGGCAGTCAGACTCCATTGTAATAATAGAGCTTTATTCATTAATCTCAGCATATACCCCACAGCAGGGTTGTGATAGTGAGGAAAAGAGTGCATTCATACAACAGATGCAGCACCTACTAGATACAGCAGAACAACATGAATTGGTGTTGATAATGGGTGACTTTAATGTACATATCAGGACAGACAGAACAGGATATCAACACTGCCTGGGTCCACATGGGTTGGGCAAAAGGAATAGACGTCTGCCTGGCAATTGGCTAGATAGTAACCAACACATGGTTTAGAAAGACAGACAGACAGTTACAAGATCACATACAAGAGTGGCCATGCAACTCGGGTAGACTTCCTCCTAGTAAAGAAAAGGCACTGGGGTAGAATCAATGATTGCATAGTCATCCCCAGTAAAACTGTCAGCCCACACTATAAACCACTGGTTGCCACAGTCAGCTGCAAGCAGTGGTCAGAAAAGGCTCCAAAGCTCAACACAGACCAGGCTGAAGACCTGGAAGTAGACTGGAGAGAAAGCACAGCAGTTCAAGGAATCACTCAGTGCTCTAGCACCCCAAGAGGAGAAGAAAATAGTTGGAGTTGAAGAAGAATGGCAGTGCCTCAAAACAGCATGTATGAGGACTACAGAACAGATATGTGGCCGAGCCAGGTACGGAAATAAGGTACATACAGAAAACTGGTAGTGGAATGCAGAAGTCCGGGAAGTCGTCAAAAGAAAGGAGTGCATAGAAAGAGGGAGACAGAAAAGACCAACCAGGCTAGGAAGGAATACTGGTTGGCTAAGAAAAGAGGTGCAATAGCAAAGAATAGGGCATTGGAAGCACTCTAGTAACTTCTGGAAAGTGGCAAAGTGGCTCAGTAGGTGGCACAAAGAAACTATATCAGGTTACAAGGCAAAGAAATAAAAATAAAGAAGATAGTCAGATATGCTTCATAAGGGATGCCAGGAACAATCTGCTCACCAGTCCGCAGGACATCAAAGGCAGATGGAAGGAGCATTTTCAGCAGATTCTGAATGAAGAAAACCCACAGAAGCTGTGCTGCCCCAGTAACAGCCTATGATGAGAGAAGAGGAGCCCACCCTAGAAGAGGTAAGACTAGCAATAAGGAAAATTAAGTCAGGGAAAGCAGCAGGCTCAGATGAGGTCACAGCAGATATGATAAAGATGCTGGGTGAGATAGGGGAGAAATGGCTTGAGGGTACTCATAGCAGTATGGAGAGAAAGGTGTATCCCAGATGACTGAAGAATAAACATACTCATGCCAGTGTACAAGAACAAAGGGGACATCCACAACTGTGGGCAGTAAAGAGGCATCAAATTCCTATCACATTGCATGAAAGTTCTGGAGAGGGTAATTGATAAACGGATACCCAGAGTAGCAAAATGTAAGATGGGAGGACTGCAATTCGGATACAGATCAGGATACAGCACAACTGAGCCATTGTTTCTAGTGAGACAGATAGTTGAGAAGAAGCTAGAGATGAGGAAATAATTCATCTGGGGATTCCTAGACTTTGAGAAAGCATATGACAAGGTCCCAAAAAAGCTGATCTGGGCAGTACTGTGGTAGTTCAAAGCCCCAGAAACATCGGTAGAATAAGTGCAGGCTATGTACAAGGACTCAGTGACTTGAGTTTGAACAGTGTTTGGCCTGACAGAGGGGGGTGCCCAGTGGGAGTGAGTGTGCACCAGGGTTCAGCTCTGAGTCCACTGTTGTTCATACTGGGAGATAGACTACATTAGGAAACAGGTTAGAGGGGACAGATCAACAAAGTTGTATGCAGACTCTGAGCAAGAAATTTAGCAAAGGATAGGGGAATGGAATGCAAAACTGAAGGCACATGGGATGAAACTAAGCAGAGATAAGATAGTGGTAATGGCACCAAACAGGGGAAACCAGAAGAAGCTGAGAAATGAGATAGAAGGGAAGACAGTGGAACAGATAAATAGCTTTAAGGATCTGGGAGGGGTGGTTGAGAAGTAGTCTGAATGAAGAGGTCAAAGCTAGAATCAGAGGGGCTGCAGCCAACTGGCATAGAGTTTCAAGTGTAGTATATGACAAAAAAATGACAAAAAAACTGAACAGTAACACTGTATGGTACAGAAACCTGAGCAGTAAAGGCAGAGCAGATGAAGAAGCTAGAGGTGATGGAAATTAAGTGCCTGAGAAGGGTAGTAGGATGCACACTGTGGGACAAATGAAGAAATGAGGACTTAAGAGCAGAAACCAAAGTAGCTCCAATTGCAGAAAAGATCAAAGAGAAAATATTATAGTGGTTCGGATACATGTGCAGAAAAGCAGAAGCCAATCTGCTAAAGATGATTTGGGACAGACAGGAAGAAGGTAAGAGGAAATGAGGATGTCCAGCAAAGAAGTGGAAGGATTGTGTGAAAGAAGAGTTAAGACAGTCAGGCATGAGTCTCAAAGAAGGCAAGAGTGTGGCATTGAATCTACAGAGATGGTGACAGTTAACATGATACCACCGACCCCATTTAGAAAAGGGGGGGGTGATGCTGTATGGTCATGAGAAGCACCTAGACAAAATAAACACTACTCATGACTCTATGGGGAATCTGTCTTCTGAACTGGCATTTACTCTTTCTGGATGACATGATCCCCACAACCAAAAAAAAAAAAAAAGATAACAAAACTCCAATGGGGCATTTACCTGAAAAACAGCTTGGTGAGCCAGCAAACGAAGCAACTGTTCAGACCGACGATCGAAATGGCATTTGGACCAGTAGCAAAGAAGCTCCGAGGAAGGTACATCTGGATGTCACCTTTGTGCCCTACGCTGTATGCAGGGAGCATATGTGTCATTTATGGCGTACCTTTAGCAACCTAAAGGCTTTGGTATACTGGCCGGACATGGAGCTGCCCTTAGCAGGGGATCCCTATTGTAAGGAATACTACAACACTGAAATGGAGGGAACTATTTTGGTACATTGGCAGGTTAGAAGGGCATTATTGCCCATGCTTGAAATACTTGTATATATGCATGCATGCATGCATGTATGTATGTATGTATGTATGTAAAGAGAAGCATGACATAATACACTATGCTATGCTTAATTCCTTTACTGGAAGTGCTGCATTACCTCAGTACCAGATGATAATGCCAGAACATTTTGTACTGAGATTACTCAGTTTCTCATATTTGCTTGTTGTATTTTTAAAATTTAAAAAATTACGATTTTAAAGTTTTCCTTCATCAGGCTACATACTTTAATGCATTAATAAAATAATCAGTCTGAACAAATTAAAGATAGCATAAAATTAACCCTGAAGTGAAACAGCACATTAGTCATTAGTATGCCACTTCATTTCCCTTCTTTTTTATTTAAACAATCCAGCTGTATTCAAATTTAACATTATATAGACTTACTAACCCAGAACAAGAACTTTTACATTCAAGTCCCTTTAAGATAAGCACAATAAAAGGCATTAGCAAAAAAATTCTTTTCACGTTTACTAATATTGCTTATTTTTTTCCTGTAAGCATAAGTAGACTGCTTTTGTTTACCATCCCAACTAATTTTTCCAAGACTTAAACTTACTGCTAAGTCTTTTCAATTACATCCCCTTAAACTTTACACCTGTGCACACACATTCCCCCATCCGACCCCTGGAGAAGGTGGTCAATTAACTTTCTACCTTTTTAAAGGAATATTCTTTCATTTTACTTATTTCCCATTTAAGTTCCTATGAGCTGTCTTTTTAAATGTGTTGTATGATGATCCTCTTCTACCTTAGATTCCTCTATTATGTGAAACAGGAGGAAGTAGTTAGGGAGGGAGGGGAAAAGTCAGTGGGATGAGCCTCTTGCTCCCTCAAGCTTCTTTCTTGGAAAACTCTGTTTTTAGTAGCCATAACATCTGCCAGAAGGGTATCGGAACTTCAAGCCCTGTCTGTCCGTCCTCCTTATTTGGTCTTTCACAAAGACAGGGTAACTCTTAGAACAAATCCTTCCTTCCTACCGAAAGTGTCCTCTGAAGCAAATCTAAACCACTCCATTGACTTGCCTGTCTTCTTCCCAGACTATTCCAACAGGGCTGAACAGAAATTACATTCATTGGATGTTCATCGCCAACTACGGTATTATCTAGACAGGACAAAGCAACTCAGAAAGTCAGACCAGCTCTTTCTCTCTTATGCTGCAGGAAAGAAAGGGCTTCCAGTGTCAAAGGTTACTCTTTCCAGATGGTTGACATCTATTATTACCTTTGTCTATGAGTTGAGACACAGGCAACTTCCGTCTAGGCCTAAGGCTCATTCAACCAGGGCACTATCAACATCAACGGCCTTTCAAGCAAGGTTACCATTAGATGCCATATGTGCAGCAGCTACATGGGCTTCCCACATACCTTTATTGCCCATTACAAACTTGATATAGCCTCCAGAAATAGAGTTGACTTTGGTTCCACTGTACTCAGGAGTCTGTTCCATTGAGCCACCCAGGACTAAGGTGCTAGGGACGCTGTCCCATCCAGCAAGAATGAAGGCGAGAATGACAACTTATATGTTCTTACCATAACGTTCCATGTTAGTTGTCTTCTTCTCGCCTTCTTTCTTGCGTCCCTCCCTCCTGCCCCCTGGACAGACTTGAGGTCTCTTGAGTCCTTCCATTTCTTGAGATACATCATGTTACGGTTTCCCCGTATCTTTAGTGTTACTAGCAGGGAGTCCGTACTTGCAAATGAGGATTATAATAATATATATTTATACTATGTCTTAGCTTCCAAACGAGATCTGGGGAGTTAGCGCATAGTATTGTGTGTTATACGGCTGCCTCGAGGCAGTAAAAATAGCTCTCGAGCTATAGTATAGGCCGAGTCGGAGCCGAGGATCAGCTCCGAACCCATCCAGCAAGAAAGAAGGTGAGAAGAAGACAACTAACATGGAACATTATGGTAAGAACATAACTTCTTATTTTACATGCCCTACTAATTATCCCTTTATTAACCTCAGCTTCTGTGTCAGACACAACTGTGCAAACAACCACAGCTGGTCTTTTACTTAACACTCCCCTATCGTTTTCTCTGCCTGCACTCTTATCAGTTCCCTGGTAGGGAGGGCATTCTCCATCCTGCAATCCATAGGTTCATAGGTTCATAGGTTTGTACTAAGCTAACTGCCCTTGCGAGCCATTTTAAGCTTAGCCAATTATCCCTTGTGAGACTCAAACCCTGCACCTTGTGTTTGTAAGGCAAACACCTTAACCATTAGGCCACCCTCCCATCCCCTGCAGTTTGTGGGACATAATATTTGCTTCTGAGAACCCCACATGAAAATTAGCAATGGCCGCTAATTGTACCCTGATAGTGGCTGACGATGACCCTGAATGAAAGAGTTCCGCCAGAAAGTCTAGAACCTTATGAATGGGTGCATGGAAAGGCTCTAAGGACCTAGCTTGTGCCCAGAGAGAAAAACGCTTCCATTTACTCGCATACGTCTTTCTAGTATTGGACTTATGGGAAGCCAGAATGATATCACGGACAGGAGGAGAAGTAAGGGGAAGCCTGGCTATGGCTGGAAGTGGAGCAACCAAGCTGTGAGGTTGAGGGAATGAAGAGACTGATGCAGCTTGTCCGTGAGATGGGTCAACAGATCTGGAAGGGGTTCCAGATGCCAAGGCTGTTCCAGTAGGTAACTGTGCAGGAACGGAAACCATACTTGTCGTGGCCAAAACGGAGCAATGAGGATCATTTTGGATCTCAATGCAGTTGCTTTCTGAATTAATTGCGGGATCAATGGTAAGGGAGGAAAGGCATATAGAAGACCCCGGGGCCAATCGTGAACAAGAGCGTCTCTGGGGGGATGGTCTGGTAGAGGAAAGATTGTGAAGAAGTCGAGGCACTTGCTGTTTTGAGGAGTTGCGAAAAGATCGCAGCAAGGCTGGCCCCACTTCTGAAATATTCTGTCTGCTACCGCTTGATTTAGAGACCACTCATGAGGCATGAGGATATTTCTGCTCAATCTGTCTGCTATGACGTTGGACTTCCCGGGGATGTGCATTGCTATCAGAAACCGCTGAGAGGAAATTGCCCATTGCCAAAGTCTGAGTGCTTCTCGACATAGGGGGTAGGACTTTGTTCCGCCCTGCTTGTTTATGTACCACACCACAGACATATTGTCCATTTGAATTGCTATAGTCCCTGTGGGAAGAGAGCTCTGAAGGGCTTGCAACATCAAAAGCACCGCCCTCATCTCCAGGACATTTATGGGCAGGTGGCGTTCTAATTGTTGCCATGTGCCCTGGACCATCCTGCCCTGATAGTGCTTCCCCCCACCCAATCAGGGAGGCATCCGTTGTCACCATGGCAACTGGGGGGGGGGCAAAGGGTCAGCCCTGAAAAAGCTGAGGGGAAAAGATCCACCAGGAGAGATGATTCTTGCATGATGTGGTTATCAAGATGTTGTGAGTCATTGGGAGCTGTTGAAAGGACCACTGAGAAAACAGCATCCACTGGAGCAGCCTCATGTGGAAGCGGGCTAATGGGAGTATAAGAATAGCAGCTGCCATGAGGCCTAACACTTTCAATACTAGCTTGACTTGAACTCTGTTGGACTGAAACAGGGACTGAACATTCCGCCTTATGTCTGTCACTCTCTGAGGTGGTAATGTCGCAGACATTTCTGTGGTGTTTAATACGGCGCCTATAAAGTTTATACATTGACAAGGAGGATTTTGCAAAATTTATAGAAATACCTAGATTGTGGCAAAGTTGAATAGTGTAATCCCTGGCCATTATAAGATGCTGCTTGGTGGTAGCGGAAATGAGCCAGTCATCTAGATATGGAAACACCTGGAATCCTTTTTGTCTCAGGTGAGCCTTGACCCGGGGGGCTGTGGTGAGACCAAAGGGCAGGGTTCTGAATTAATAATGATTGGCTCCCAGCCGGAAGCGGAGAAACCTCCTGGAGCGCCTGTGTATCTTTATATGATAGTACGCATCCTGGAGGTCTAACGAGCACATCCAGTTGTCTCTGCCCATAAAGGGTAGAATGGACTGCAGTGTTACCATCCGAAATTTTGTCTTTTGTACAGAGTTGTTCAATCTGCTGAGGTCCAAAATGGGTCTCCAGTCTTTTTTGGTACCAAAAAGAATCTGGAGTAGATTCCGGATCCTAGCTGATCTGCTGGGACTACCTGGATGACTCTTTTTACTAACAGCTTTTTTATTTCTAGCTGTGCCTGACCCCTTTGTGCGGGTGGTACGTCTGGTAGGGGTCTTGGCGGTTGTACCAGAAGGGAAGTGAAGGGAATTTTGTAACCCTCGGATATGATCTTCTGTACCCATGTGTCTTGGGAGAGGGATTGCCAGGCTTCCGGGTACAGAGATAATCTTCCCCCAACTGCCTCCGAAGGTGGACAGTCGGGCAGCCTCTCAGGGATGCTGAAAGGGTTGGTCAGGGAAAGATTCCCTGGAACCCTGGATCTGTGGACCCCCTCTGCCCCTGGGGCGGCGTCTGTTATTGTTCCCCCCTCTGCCTCTGGGGGGAAATTCACCACGTGCGGCGACTCCCTGTGGTTTGCGGAACCACATCTTTCCACCCCTCTGTCCCTTAGGATAAGGTCTAGAAGGTGTGGAAAAATGGACTCCCACAGCAGAGAGAGTCTTACCATCTTGCTCGCATCTGGTGAGGGTATTCTTCACCTGATGTCCAAACAATTCTGAACCATCAAAGGGGGTGTTGGTGAAGGACGCCTTGAAGGGATCGGCAAAGTTACAGAGTCGCATCCAAGCGTGATGTCTCAACGCAACACCTGTGCCTGCGGCCCTACTAGCTCCATCGTCTGCGTAGGAGATAAGCCACATGGATGAGTTAACAATGGAGTTCAGGGTGGCCAGCTGGGAGTTCATCTTGTCCTGATACCCCGCAGCAGAAGGATCCTGTACAGTTTCACCCAGTTCTTTGAGCAAGTCTCTCTGAAGGCGGGTGAAATGACAAATAGTTCAGCAATCGCATAGTAATGGTCGCTGAAGCAAATGTCCGCTTGCCGTACCTGTCCATGGTCCTGGACTCTTTGTTAGGAGGATGAACAGGTACAGAAGGATCAGCCAATTCCTTCTTAGTGGCTGCTGCTACCACCATAGCATCAACTGAAACACCTTTGGTGAGAAAGGATTTGTCCTCTGGAGCAGAAATAAATTTAGAGGGCCTCCTAGGGGTAGGTTCCATTGAATCAGGAGCTGCCCACGCCTTTCTAGCCACTACCTCCATTAATGGGTCGAAAGGGGGAGACATCCAGGAGGTGGAAGGGCGAGATCCAAAAGCGTCAAGGTAAACCAACTCGTCCTCGGAGGGTTTGAGAGTGGACCAATTTCCCCTCTGTTTTAGGATCTCTAGGATGTCTGAAAAAGAGACATCCTCAGAGAGGGATTTCGGGGAACCCTCCGACTCATCCAAGTCGGTGTCTGACGTGACAGACTCGGGGGAGTCTAAGTGCTTCCTCTTGCACTTTCTTTTCCTAGGGGGTTCCCCTGAAGCTTCAGGGGAGGCCTCGGAAGAGAAGGAGACACCCAAAGTGGGCACCCTATGCTTTGGATCTCTGCTGTCACATGCAGGAGGATGGCCAGAGACTGTAACAGGCACTGTAGAGAGAGGAGCTGCAGAACTTAACCTTGAAGTGGACACTGGGTCCAGAACTCTCCTCATCACCTCGACGGCTCCCCTATCAGGTGCCAAGGATAGTCCCGGCTCCGAAGAGACCCGAACCGCTCCTGGCACCGACAGAGAAGGCTCCGAGAATGATGTCGGGGCCGAACTAACCACAGCTGAAGCTCCGAGAGGGAGAGCGGGGTCGGACAAGGGTCTGATGCCACTCGCCCCCTCGGAGCCGACAGTGGAGTCCCGGCGCCCGGACCTCTCCACGGACGGAACCAATGAAGAGGTCGGAGCCAATGACACCGGAGCCAAAGGTGGAAGTATCGGCTCCGATGTGGGTAAGGTTACGGTTCCGACAAACTCCGGCTCCGAACTCGAGAGGTGAATCAGAGGAGGAATCGATAGCGGTACCGAAGGAGCCACAGTCTGGTGAGATGGGCTTTGGAGCATTTGGGCTAGTGCCTGAGATTTTATGAGCCTACTGACCACCCTCTCAATGTCATGGTCGGAAAGCCTGGATGACCAAGATGAGTGAGTCCTATGACTCCGCTCCGATAGGAGAGGGGATCTCGGAGCCGATCGGACTGATTCTAGTGAGGGGGATCTAGAGCGCTTGCATGCTGGGGTTGGCTCCGATGCAGGTTTCGGAGCGGAAACCACTTTGCCCACCTCGGATCTGACTGGAACCGATGTCGAAGCCATCTCAATAATGCCAGCCCTCGACTCAGAAGCTGCAGCCGAGGGTTTGGCGGTTTTTGAAGACTTCCCCGAACCAGACTTGGACGGGGAGTCATCGGGCTTTAATAAGCCCCTTAAGATGAGCTTATTACGACGCTCCTGCAGGACTCTTGAACTAAACCCGTGACAAACGGAACAAGAGTCCTGCAGGTGTAAAGGCCCTAAGCAGTAGACACAAGTGTGACTGTCTGTCAGAGACATTTTCTGACAACTCGAGTCACACTTCTTGAATCCCGAGACCTTAGTGTCTTTGGACATGGTCCTAACAACAGCAAACACAGTAATCACAGTCAGTCCACACACACACTCAACTTATAACTAGAAAAAAGTTAAGGGGACTGACTAAACCCACAAACACACACTAAGGGGTGGGGAAAACTAAGGTAAAGCCCGTAGGCCCAAAGATAAAAATTAACTAAAGAAGGGAAGAAGGGCTACAAAAGGGCTGTAATGAATAAAACAATCAGTAGGGACCTAACAAAGGGTATCTAACTGGAAAAACTACCCGAAAATTAGTTCTATAGAAAGAATTCTCTTACTGACCTGAGCCGGTAAAAAAAGGCAACCTCGCAGCGAAGCGGCAAACGAGATCTGGGGAGTTAGCGCATGGTATTGTGGGTTATAGGGCTGCCTCGAGCTGGTAAAAATAGCTCTCGAGCTATAGTATAGGCCAAGTCAAAGCCGAGGATCGGCTCCGAACCCATCCAGCAAGAATGGAGGCGAGAATGACAACTTAACATTGCATGATATCTATAGGAATCACTCGAGGATGTTAGGAAAGACTGGGAAATGACAATGGAAATTAACACTATGAAAATATTTGTATGGTTCCCAGATCTGTGACAAAATCTAGAAGGTTTAGGATTTTTGCATGGAAGCGTTTGCATAGATATTTGTACACCTAGAATTAGAATTCACAGAATATGATGGGAAAGACCGGCGTATTTGGGAACATGTTTTTTGAGAATACAAGTTGGTAGATTCTAAGAATTCTCTGCAGGTACTTTTTTCAGAAATATTAGGGGATCAAATTATTGTAAATAAGGAAATTGTTTTTGGGTTGGGATATAGAAACTGAAATGCCCAGACAACACAGTAAGGCCCTACTAAGTTAATGCAGTTTGTTGCCAAAAAAAAAAAAGGAAATCAAAATCTGTACCAACTATAACAGAATTACTGGGAACTTCAGAAAAGGGAAGGAGCAAACTACAGAGAAATAAAATTGGTCTCCAAGAACAATATAGGCAGAATAAAATTCAGAGGAGTGAAATTTCAGGGAAGGCAGGTTTTGAGCAATCTATGTAACTTTAAAATGAATAATTGTTAAGAAAGAAACCACATGTACATTGTATGAAAAAGAAAAAGGTTTTTATAATGGTTTGTTTTCTCTTCTGACTATAAGTAACCATGTCACTGTGCAATGTGAAAAATTAATAAAAGCATTAAAAATAAATAAGATGTCCAAGGCTAAATGTGGCAAAGGAGAATATCCTCTTGTCTAACAACTCCAAAGCTTTGTACTCCTTACTCCAGCAGCAAGGATGAATACTATGGTGGTCTCTGGGACTTATGCTGGAATGAAGATAATATCTCACTCCAACAGGAGTTTTGAATAGACAAGTGTCTTCTTGTGCAAAGATGACAACTCTGGATACTTCCAGGCAAAGTAAATCGCATCCTTTAGGACACAGTCCATGGTAGGAAGGACCTTAGGTTCACTCTCACCTTCCTCCAGAGACAAAGGTTCATCCATTTGTGGTGAAGACATGGGGGGCAACAAACCACACCAGTGAAGATTGCACAAACTTAACCTTAGGAGGATGACGGGGAGGGGAGGTCTCATTGTCCTTATCTTTTTAGCACTAAAAATCTCCCTCAAAGGATACTAATGGGAAACTAAGGCAGAAGCCAACCTACTGCTCCCAGGATGGCTATTCCAACATACACGTCAAAGAGAAATGGCTGGGGGAGGGGGTCAGAGGATAAATCCAAAACTGTTTAAACAACGACAACAGTGATTGCCAAAACAAAAATAAAAGTAGTAAAATGACTGTGTTGCAGCCACGACTCACCACAACTTTCCGCAAGTATCAAACGTTTTATTAGAACATAAAAATGTTAAGTTTTCTTTAAGCACTTTCATCCACTTAAAACGGGGACTTCATCAGAATACATGCCTTCTGTAAAATCCTACATATATAGCCCAATGTGCTAGTGACATCATAACCACATAAATATATTAAAAGACACAATCAGTGTGTTTGAGAAAATTCATACTTAAAAAAATATATATAAAAATGTATACCATATTTAATACTTTTAAAATAATCTTTCCTACATAATGAAAATTCTAACATAACCTTTTGTCCCTAGCTCTCTTAATTAACAGGGCTTTTACAGAAATAACTTCATTTAACCCAAAACCCTGCCCTGCCTGCAGCTTGATCTGCCACTTAACTTCTTTTTCTTCAATTAGATTTCTGTAATCCCCCCCCTCTAGGGTTAACTGACACTTTCTCTAAAATCCCAAAATGGAGCTCTATAAAGTTCCCACAGACTAAGAGTGCCTATACACTGCATTATTATTCTTTGTGGATATCTGATGTGTTCATATATCTTGTTTCGTAATTGCCAACATAATATGCTGGACACTCCTTGATTTCAGGGTATTTTCTAAGACAAGTTATTTCTTACACTTATTTCATTGAATTGCACTTCTGTAACGCTTATAATTGTGCTTTACAGTTAATCTACTACATTTTGTACTGTTATAAAGCTATTTTACTGTTTCACTGCATTTATGTACTGTTGTATACTGTTAACTGTATTTTTCATTGCTAGATACTGTTTCATTACTCTAATTGCATGTTTACTGAATTACTTAACTGTAAACTGCTTTTTCATACTGAGAGGTGTATTTTCTGTTTGTGAGTGCTCTATCCGTGCTTTCTGTGCATTTTTGATTTTTTGAGGTTTCTGTGTTCTAGTCTAGTCTGTTTGCAGTTAAAAGCATTCTCTAGACTCTGCTGGCTCCTTGATCAGTTTAAAACTTTCATTTAGTGGCTACAGCTAGTAGCTGTAATAGTTTTAGTTTCTCACCCCTCAGCCCTATTGTTGTGGAGTTCTTATACTTGGTGGCTTTGCAGTTGTCCGCCCATACTGTATATTTGATCTGGGACACCCCTCCCAGTCTAGTGTCATTAGTTCATTCAATCTAATAGAGAGAGAACATTTGTGAAGGCCAACCCACTCAGATTCTTAACCTTGAATTAACTTCTGTTCCAGCTTTCTCCATTTCCACTTTACTGAAAAATTTCTAAGCTTGTTTCCCCCCTTTCCTGTAACAAGTCTAGTCCAGATACAGATTTGCTGTATCCAGGACTGTTTGTAAGCTCCTGAGCATCCCCTCCCCGCTTAACTAAAGTTAAACTATTCCCAGCGCCATAAAATCTGCTCTTCAAATTTTCCCTTACAACTAGCCAGCTTTTTAGTTTTAGCACTCAAATCTGTTTCTTTGAGCTCAGCACTTGTTCAGAACTCATTCTAAGCACTAAATAAGCTACAAATTACTACAGCACTCAACTTTCCTCACTTGTCTAGATGAAAACAGTTTTTAGTACTTAATAAATAAGCGCCTACCCAAGCATGTCTAAAGGTCAGCTCCCGGTGTTTTCTCCTGTCTACCTGATGAATCTGGGCATCTTGGGGCAATGCAGCAATTGCCTCTCCTTCTACCACCCAACACTACAACCTGTGAGAGATGCAATTATATAGCCAAACTGGAAGCAAAGCGCTCTTCACCTAAAACTTGACTAGACAGTCAAGAAGAGAAAGTAAACATTTGCACCACACCACACTCATCACATAGTCCCTCAAAATCTGCACCACCAAAACACACATACAGAAGCAAAAAACACACACCTACATTCACGGAGGCTCTCAATAAAAATCTGCACAAAAAACCGAGACCTCCAAAGCAGAAATTCAAGCAACCTCCACCCCCCAACACAACCCAAATCACAGCCCACAAACTCAGTGCGCCACTCAACTACAGCCCATAAGGCATAATGTACCCAACACTCTGGTCGTAGTTGACTCTATAGTCAGGCACACTGATGTTCCACTCACCAGGCTAAACAAAGAGAAAGTTACTGTAAGCTGCCTGTCGGGTGCCAGGATCCACCACATAACGCACGCACTGAGGTCACTCTACAAGTAGTACAAATATGACTCTGTCATTGTCCATGTTGGTGTGAATGACCTGAGATGTACCTCTCTGGACTACATAAAAAGAGACATGAAGGAGCTCTCCGATCTTGTACCCCAGGCAGGTATGACCCTAGCCCTGAGTAGCATCCTGCCATCATCCAGAATGATACCACAGTACAAGAACAAAATGATTGACTTCAACAATTGGTTAAGCTTCTGGTGTCATTTTAAGGGAATCCAGTATCTGTCTGCCTGGGATGACATGATCGACAGACCACAATGCTTGCCAGAGATGCCCTGCACCTGTCACCCTTGGGATTCCGGGTACTGGCAAAGGCTCTTGCCACCCCTAATAGTGCCTTTTTTAAGCAAAGTTCAAATGACAAATTCACCACCATAACAGATACAAGCAAGCAAAATCTGAGGGTAATGCTACTCAATGCTAGAAGTCTAAACCTCAAAATGCACTCACTCGAGGCACTCCTTAAAATGGAAAACATCGACATCTGTGCAGTGACAGAGACCTGGTTCAAAGCTCCAGAGAGTACCCCATGCATTACCAGGCTATAATTCATTCCACACCTTTCGGCCACCTAACCCGGACCGAAAAACTAAAGGCAGAGGTGTGTCCATATTCATTAAGGATGTCCACACCTCCAATCTAGTTTCTCAGCATAATGCATCTGAGATTACCCAAGTGCAACTAACTCTGGACAAGAACGCATCCAAATTGTAGCTTGCTACAGACCCCCCACAATGCCCCAGGATTCCCACTCCTCTTTTCTTGATGCACTAGAAAATATTAGGGTACAACCCAACACCCTAGCAGTGGGTGATTTCAACTACCCCACCATTAACTGGGAAAACTACTCATGTACCAACTCTTTTGCTCAACGTTTTCTGGAATTCATAAATTCCAACTCCTTGGATCAACTTATCCACACCCCCACCAGGGGCAGCAATATCCTAGACCTAGTTATTACAAACATGGGCGACCGGTGTCCCACACTAGAGGTCAAGCCCTTGTTGGTCAGATCAGACCACAAGCTAATCACCCTAGACATCTACATCCCGCCCCCACCCCCTATTAGGGAAACAACCATAAAAAAATGTATCCAAAGCCAACTTCACTCTGCTTAAGACAGAAGTAGCAAACTTCACAACACCCATGCTACAATAGAGGTACGACTGCTGAATCCTACACAAATGCACTTTATAAGCACTTAAATGAGTGCATGGATCATGCTATCCCTAACAGAACCAAGATGCTATCCTCCAAAAAAAAGGAAGCCAATCTGGTGGTCTTCTGCTATAAACAAACTCTAAAACAGAAGAAAGAAACTGTTGCAAAAGAGTAAAATCCCATGATTGGAGGAACTCCTTTGGTCAGCCTCAATAAGAAGCTGAGATCCCTCATAAAATCCTCCAAAGCTAGTTATGAAAACAAAATCGCTACCGATTCTAAAGACAACCACAAAACATAATTAGCTATGTCAAGAATCTCAATGGCAACACTCAGATCTGCTCTGAGTTACAGCACAATGGCACTAAATATAAAGAACCAACTGATATTGCCAACATCCTGGCAGATAGGTTCAGTGCTAACTTTACCCCCCTCTCATCCCCTAAAGGGTCCATCTCTATACCAGAAGAATGCAAAATTCCTGTAATCATAGCTGCACAGGTAAAAACCTCATTCTCCAAAGCCAAGAACACAGCATCCATGGGACCTGACAACATCCCAGGCTGCCTTCTACATGAACTACAGAATGAACTGGCACCATGTTCAATCATAGCCTCACCTCAGTCTTTGTGCCCATTGAATGGCGCACTGCGACTGTTATCCCACTCCACAAAGGGGAGCCACGACAGACCCTGGGAACTACCGCCCCATTAGCCTGACGAGCCTGGTCTGCAAGGCCATGGAATGTATCATCATGGAACTCATAAACAAAGACATTGGTAATCTCCAAACTCTAGACCCCACACAGTTCGGGTATGTAAAAGGCAGATCATGTCTCCTAAACCTGATAGACTTCTTTGAAGCAGTCACCAAAGCCACAGATGAGGGTAAGGTGGTTCACACAGCCTATCTAGATCTTGCCAAAGCTTTCGACACCATCCCCCACTCTGGAATTATAGATAAACTCACTAAACTAGGTATAAATCTCTATGTCACAAGATGGGTTGTCAACTGGCTTACTGACAGAACCCACACTGTGAAAGCATCAGACTCCAAATCAGTCCTGGGCCCTCTCCTGTTTGTATCTACTTCTCTGAACTACAGGCTAACGCAGAAGGTCTTTGGCTAACTAAGCTCGCAGATGACTGCAAACTAGGAGCCATAATCAAAACTGCTAACGATATGGATAGCCTACAAAAGGGCCTCACTGAGACAGATGCCTGGTGTCAAAGCCATGGCCTCCAGCTCAATGCCAAAAAGTGCATTGTCATCCCCTTTGGTAAAAACTCTGTACCCATGAACTACTACATAGGCGGTAGTCTACTTAACACAAAGTGTGATATGAGAGACCTTGGGACACAGGTGAACAGTAGTCTCTCCTTTGATAATCACATCACCCCAAAGGTCAGGAAATCCTTCTACATGGCACACCTCATCACAAAAGGTTTCTCATCCAGAAAAGAGAGGTAATTGTTCCCCTCTACTCATCTTTCATTAGATCCATTATAGAGTACAGCGCCTCTTCTGGTATGTACCTCACAAGACATCTACAATAACTGGAAAGGCCGCAGAAATACCTCACAAAGAGAATTACTGGCCTCAAACAGATGCCCTATGCAGACCGTCTCAAAAAACTCAAGCTTTACTCTGTCGCATATCGCCTACTCAGAGACGATCTCTGCCTAACATAAAAAGCTATGTCAAACCCACAGCTGTTGGACATGCTCTACTTAAAGAAATCCCATTCCCTCCGAGCTACATGCTCTAGGGACCTAAACCTTGTCACCACAATAAACAGAACATGCTGGAGGGATAGATTCCTGTCCCAGAGATTTCCCATACTCTGAAAATGACTACCTATCTATGTCCAACAGAGCTCCTCATTAGCACTTTTCAAGAAAAATCTTGATGATTGGATGGGAAATAGCAAATTCAACCCAGGGATCACTTCTGTGGCTCTGCTTGACAGGGGCATGTTAGAATGGAATGGGGCAAAAGATATAAACCCCTGTTAGGAAATTTTAACATGGTAAGAGATTGAATGGGCTATGATTTTGCCCTACTAGGGAAAGTGAAGGATATTATGAAAAAGAACTGGGCCATTCTCGGGGGGAACCCAGATTTGAGAGGGGTGGTAGGAGAGAGACCTACCTATTTATATAAAACTGGGGTAAACATTAAAGAAAGTTTTGAACAGGTGAAGAAAACACAAGCTAATAAGCATGATGGGACTGTAAAATGTGGATCCTGTTCACAATGTTATGTAGTAGATTGTAAAATGGTTGTCTTAGAAAATACCCTGAAATCAATAGTTGAATTTGTTAAATATAATGATCAAACTCTAGGTGTTATTTGCCTCGCATTATGTAATGTCCAGCATAAAGCAGCAAAGATTTCAATAGCAAATTCCCACCTTATCTCCACCCTACTTTATGCCTCTCCAATATATACCAACCTAAGGCAATGCGATCTAAACAAGCTAGAGACCTGCTACAACAAAATCGCCAAATTCGCCACAGGGGCATCCTACCGTAGTCACCACTGTCTCTCACTTGCTGAACTGGGCTGGCTTGAACTCCCTCACCTCCTTCAGTGGTACCAACTCTCACTCGCCCACAAACTAGTAATCCATCTACTAAATATGTCCCATCCCTCCATAATCTACTCCAACCCTATCGCACCACCAGACCACTAAGATCCAGCAAAAAAATCACTTGCAGATCACTAAAGCCAATAACTCTGCTGGTGAAGCACTATTCTCTTGCACCATAGCCAAATTATGGAACTCCCTTCCACCCACAATTACCTCCGTACCATCATGCACCTAAAAACATGCTGGCTATGCCCTTGCAACTCCCACTCTAATATCACCCACCTCATCCCACCACTACCTTTCCTTCCATTCCACTAACTACCTTGATTATAGCAAGCTCAGATGCTCATAAGCCTAGTACTTATTGTACAGCAGGAACTTCTTACTGTAACATTTGTTAATGTCTGTTATGTACGTCACAGATAATGATTCTAGTTGTCTACTGATGTACTATGTTCTTCATCTGTAAATATGTTGCAAGTAATTGCTATGTTAAATTGTTAATCTCTATGTAATCCACTGTAACTACTGTCTGTTTATTTTAACTGTGGAGCTTTTCTCCCCGGGCCTCCGCTGAAAATGGACCTATGTCCAGTCGGACACTCCCGGTCAACAAATGTAAATAAATAAATATTATGTTGGCAAAACCGAAAGGCAATTACGAAACAGGATATATGAACACATATATCAGATATAGGTTCATAGGCTGGTACTACGCGATCTGCCCAAAGGCATTTATAAGCCTAGCCAGAATGTGTCGGCTTTCGCCACCCCCTTAGATAAGTTCCCTGTGCCTCTGTCCAGCAGATATCCACAAAGAATAATAACAATGCACTGTATAGGCACTCTTTAGTCTGTGGGAACTTTCTGGGGTTCCACTTTGGGATTTTAGAGAAAGTGTCAGTTAACCCTAGGGGGGAGGGGGATTACAGAAATCTAATTGAAGAAAAAGAAGTTAAGTGGCAGATCAGACTGCAGGCAGGGCAGGGTTTTGTGTTAAATGAAGTTATTTTTCTGTAAAAGCCCTGTTAATTAAGAGAGCTAGGGACAAAAGGTTATGTTAGAAATTTCATTAAGTAGGAAAGATTATTTTAAAAGTATTAAATATGGTATACATTTTTATATTTTTTTTTTAAGTATGAATTTTCTCAAACACAATGATTGTGTCTTTAAATACATTTATGTGGTTGTGAGGCCACTAACACATTGGGCTATTTATGTAGGATTTTATAGAAGGCATGTATTCTGATGAAGTCCCTGTTTTGAGGGGATGAAAGCACTTAATGAAGACTTTTTAACATTTTTATTTTCTAATATAACATTTGGTACTTGTGGAAAGTTGTGGTCAGATAAATCCCCAATGACTTTTATAGTAAATGGCAAAGTCAGCACTTGATCATGAGAGGTCTACATATACCCACTAAACTACAAGGACAGAGCCCACTACATGTTGAATAGTGTATTCAAATCCAGTGTATGTCATCTCATACAGACGTACTCACAGGACTCTCCTCTTCCCTAAGTCATGAATCTCACAACCTGAATGTCCCAATTTGAACACCAACCCTTCACTGAGGGATTCAAAGCCTTGATCTGCATGACTGACCAAGTCAAACTATAGATATTTTAATGAGGGAAGGTCAGCAACAACGGCTGGCATGCACCTCCCCAAGATGAATGGTAGAGATGCATTTCCACTGCTCCTCTCACTGTCAACAGTGATTGACATAAGCTCAATTCTTTCTCTAGTTGGGGGAAAGCGGATGGCACACATGGTTCTAGAAGTCATTTCAAGATAGATGATTATGAGGAGATTTTGGGTAAAACCTGGTACCATTATAAAGCACCTTCTCCCACAGGTTGTGCTCGGAGATGAGGTTATACAAAGGTTCCTCTCACTGCACTCCATTGTACCCAACCTGCAAACTCACTATGTTGCTCATACTGATATAGGCCTTGAACTTTGAATGTCTTCTCCAAGTGGTTGGATTACAGAGCAAGCATTTCTGGCAGTTCTTAATGCTATTCTCATCTGTCCCAGAAGTGCATGCAGTACCTCTGCATCCAGGTTTTGGCTTGTAGTACAATGACAACTGGAACACTTCAGTTTTTACAATGAGACCTAAACTGTGCGAGTAGCAAGAAAAATCAAAACTTGTTCAGAGTAGTGGCTGAGACTGCCTTCCTTGCCAGGTGCTATAAAATTATATACAATGGCAAGTTGAAAGCAAATCCACTAAAGCACAGCAGCCACAGAAATGTCAGAATTGTATAAAAATGGGAATATCAAAGGGGAAATCTCAACAGTTGCCTTCTATGTACAGCCTTCAATGTCAGATCCTTTGCTTCTTTCAGGTACTCTTCTTAAAACTATTAGTATATTATTAATGCTAGACAGGAAAGAAAAAAGCAACACTTCTACAAGTGTGTTGAGTGACACCGAATAACTACTTGACTGAAATGTATGAAAAAGAAGTTATGTACCTACCATAACGTTCCATTTTTAGTTGTCTTCATCTCGCCTTCTTTCTTGCTGGTTGGGGATCGTAGCCGATCCTCGGCTCCGACTCGGCCATCTTCTATAGCTCGAGAGCCATTTACTGACTCGAGGCTACCCCTTATCCCATGATGCCTAGTGATAGCTACCCAGATCTCATTTGAAATAGCTAACCCCAGACATAGCCAGAGAATAAACCTGTCCAAACAAATAGGTTGAGTATATCTGTCATACTCTCTAAGTCAGTAGAGGAAACAAACCAGAGAACACTCAGCCAGTGAAACCAGAACTCCTCTTGGTCCAATAGGACAGAGGGATGGAGGGTGGGATGCAAGAAAGAAGGTGAGATGAAGACAACTAACATTGAATGTTATGGTAGGTACATAACTTCTTTATGTTACGCTGTCTATCTCACCTTCGTTCTTGCTGGTTGGGACAGTGTCCCTAGCACCTACAGTCCTGGGTGGCTTACTGGAACAGACTCTTCAGAACAGTGGAACCAAAGTCACCTCTGCTCCTGGAGACCATATATAGCTTGTAATGAGAAATAAAGGTATGAGGATTTGCCCACGTAGCAGCTGCACAGATAGAATCCATGAGCAACCTAGATTGGAAGGCTACAGAGGTGGCCAAGGCCCTAGTAGAATGACCTTTTGGTTTGATAGGTAACTCTTTGTTCCTTGATTGATAAATGAAAGCAATAATGTGAGACAACCACCTGGATAAGGTCACCTTGGAAACTGGGAGACCTTGTTTGCCTAGAGCACAGGAAAGGAATAGTTGGTCTGACTTCCTTATTTCCTTAGTCCTGTGCAGGTAAAAACGCAATTGTCTATGAACGTCTAATTGGTGTAATTTGTACTCTGCCTTGTTGGTGTGGTTAGGGAAAAACACAGGAAGGTCTATAGATTGGTTTAAATTATTTTCTGAGCAGACCTTCGGAAGAAACAAAGGATTAGTCCTCAGAGCAACCCTGTCCTTATGAAAAAAACAGGATGAACACATAGTGCCTGAAGTTCAGAGGTGCGTCTGGCTGAAGTAATAGCTACCAGAAAGAGTGTCTTCCAAGATAGAAACTTAATGGAGCAGGACACTGCTGGTTCAAAAGGGGGCAGAGTTAAGGAAGTTAATACCAAATTAAGGTCTCAAAGAGGAGGGGGATCTCTCACTGGAGGCCTAAAGAGAGTGGTCCCTCCCAAAAAAACTTTACAGAGCTTATGAGACAATGTTTGAATTTGACAAACCAACATGAAAGTTAGAAATGGCCGCTAATTGAACCCTGATTGTAGCAGAAGTGGACCCGGAATGAAAACGTTGTGCTAGGAATTCCAGAATTTCGTGGACTGAGGCTGAAAAGGGATCCACGTTCCTAGCCTCTGCCCAACAAGAAAAACGTTTCCATTTACTAGCATAAGTTTTTCTGGTTGCGAACTTGTAAGAGGAGACAATTATCTCACGTACAGCTGGGGAAATGCTGGAAAGCCTGGCTAAGGTTGGAAGTGGAGCAACCAAGCTGTAAGCTGGAGAGTTTGGAGGGATTGATGCAACCCGCCTGACTGATGAATCAGTAGGTCTGAAATCAGATCCAGAGTCCAGGGCTGATCGAGAAGGTAATGGTGCAGGAATGGGAACCATATCTGTCAAGGCCAGTAGGGGGCAATGAGGATCATTTTGCAACCCAACAATATTGCTTTCTGTATGAGTTTTGGAATCAGGGGAAATGGAGGAAAGGCATAAAGTCGTCCCTGAGGCCAATCGTGGACTAGAGCGTATCTGGGTGATTGACCTGAAAGCGGAAGAAGGGAGAAGTAGTTGCTGCATTTGCTGTTGAAGGGGGTGGCAAAAAGATCGCAACAAGGCTGTCCCCATTTGCGGAAGATAAGATCCGCAACTTTCTGATTCAGAGACCACTAGTGAGGCATGAGGATAGCCCTACTGAGCCTGCCCGCTATGACAGTGGACCTCCCAGGGATGTGAGTCGCAATCAGAAAACGTTGAGAGGAAATCGCCCACTGCCACAGTCTGAGTGCTTCACGACACAGGGGGTAGGACCTGGTTCTGCCTTGCTTGTTGATGTACCACACTGCTAACATGTTGTCTGTTTGAATTGCAATGGTTCCAGAAGGAAGAGTGTCCTGAAGGGCTTGCAACGCTAGGAGCACGGCTCTCATTTCTAGGACGTTTATGTGCAGATGGTACTCGTGAGGCTGCCAAGTGCCTTGGACTGTCCTGCCCTGATAATGCCCCCCCCCCCACCCTATCAGGGAGGTGTCTGTGGTCACTGTGGCTACCGGAGGGGGCTGAATGAAGGGTCTGCCCTGAGTCACTAGTGGGGAGATCATCCACCAGGAAAGGTGTCTTTTGCATGCTTCTGTAATCATGATCGTGTGAGACATGGGCAGCTGTTGGAAGGACCACTGTGTAAACAGAAGCCACTGAAGGATCCTCATGTGCAAGCAGGCCAGTGGGATTAGAAGAATGGCTGCTGCCATCGAACCCAGAGTTTGAAGGACTAACCTGACTTGGATTATTTTGCTCTGCATCAGAATTTGTACTTGCTGACGAATTGTAGACACCCTTTCTGGTGGTAGCCTTGCGGACATGTTCCTTGTGTCTAAGTCTGCACCTATGTAGGTGATAGATTGCCAGGACAACAAGGCAGATTTTTCGAAGTTTATTGTAATGCCTAACTGGGAGCAGATTGTGATTGTGTAGTCCCTGGCTTGAAGAAGTTGATGCCTGGTAGTAGCAGTGAGGAGCCAGTCGTCTAGATATGGAAACACCTGGAATCCTTGACATTTCAGGTGAGCCGTGACCACTGCCATACATTTGGTGAACACTCTGGGGGCTGTGGTGAGACCAAAGGGTAGAGTTCTGCACTGGTAATGACTGGCTCCCAGCTGGAAGCGAAGAAATCTCCTGAAGTGCTTGTCCATCTTGATATGGTAGTACGCGCCCTGAAGATCTATTGAGCACATCCAATTGTCCTGACCCAGAAAGGGTAGAATGGACTGTAGCGTGACCATCTGAAACTTTGTTCTTTGTACAGACCTGTTTAGTCTGCTGAGATCCAGAATCGGTCTCCAGTCCCCTGTCTTTTTTGGTACTAAAAAGAAGCTTGAGTAAGTTCCGGATCCATGCTGGTCTGCCGGGACTTCCTGGATGACTCTTTTTCTAGCAGTTTTGAAACTTCTATTACTGCTTGGTCCTTCAGATTGGGTGGAACATCTGGAAGGGATTTCCTTGATGGTAAGGGGGGGTTGACAGAAGGGAATTTTGTAACCTCCGGATATAATGTACCGTACCTATCTGTCTTGCGTTAAATCTTGCCATGCTTTTGGGTACAGTGAAAGTCTTCCCCCGACTGCCTCCAGAGGTGAGCAGCCGGACAACCCTTCAGGGATGCTGAAAGGGCTTATCACAGAAGGATTCTCTGTTGCCTGGTTCTGCGGACCCCCTCTGCCATGAGGGCGGCGCCTGTTGTTATTGTTTCCCCCTCTGCCCCTGGAGGAAAAATCGCTACGTGTGTCTGGCAAGGCTCCCTGGGATTTTCAGAGCCACATTTTGCCACTCTTCTGACCCTTGGGGTACGGTCTAGAAGGAGTGGAAAAACGGACTCCCACGGCAGAGAGAGTCTTGCCTTCTTGCTCACACCTAGTCAAAGTGTCTTTCACCTGTGGTCCAAAAAGAAAGGAACCATCAAAGGGGGTGTTGATGAATGACGCTCGAAAGTGTTCCGCAGAATTACACAGCTGCATCCATCATGCCTCCTAAGGGCCACACCTGTACCTGCGGCTCTACTTGCACCATCGGCTGTATAGGAAATGAGCCTCATGGAGGAGTTAACTACAGAATTAAGCATCGCCAGCTGGGAAGCTACTTTAGCTTGAGCCCCCTCAGCTGATGGATCTTGAAGGGTATCTCCGAGCTCTTTAAGGAGATCCCTCTGAAGCCGGGTAAAATGACATAAGTAGTTCAGTGACCTCATAGAAAAGGTCGCTGAAGCAAACATTTGCTTCCTGTATCTGTCCATGGTCCTAGACTCCTTGTTAGGAGGATGGACAAATGAAGAGGTCTCTGCTAACTCTTTTTTGGTGGCTGCTGCTACCACCATGGCATCAACAGGAACACCTTTGGTAAGGAACTGCTTATCTTGGGGTGCTGTGATGAATTTGCCAGGTCTAATCGGAGTTGGTTCCACTGTATCCGGAGCTGACCAAGCCTTTCGAGCTCCCACTGCCATAAGTGGATCGAAAGGCGGAGAAACCCAGGAGGTGGAAGGTCGGGAACTGAACGCATCCAGAAATACAGACTCATCCTCGGTAGGGGCTAGGGGATTCCAGTTCCCCCTCTTCTTAAGCATTTCTAGGATGTCCGAGAAGGAAGCATCTTCAGAGAGGGATCTCAGGGACCCTTCTGATTAATCTAAGTCTGTATCAGAAGTGACATACTCAGGGGAGTCAATGTGCTTCCTCTTGCACTTCTTCTTACGAGGGGGCTCCTCTGAATGATCAGGGGAGGCCTCAGAAGAAGAGGAAACACCCAATGGGGTGCCCTGGAGCACCGGTTCCCTACACTTGGGGTCTGGAGGAGGAGCAGAGATTGTCACAGGCACTACAGGGGACAGAGCCGGTGGGGCCGATAGTGGAGCTGACTCAGTGGCCAGCACACTCCTCATGACATCGAAGGCATCCCTGACATGATACAGAGAAAGCTCCAGTTCCGAGGAAATCGGAATCTTTCTCTGCACCAAGGGAGATGGCTTCAAGGCCAATGCAGGAGCCGAGCTCACCTGTGCCGAAGCACTGAGAGGGAGAACGGGGTCAGACAAGGGTCCGATGCCACTTGCCCCCTCGGAGCCAATGAGGGAGCCCCGGTGCCCAGTTCCCTTGACGGACGGCACCACCGAGGGGATCGGAGCCGACGACGGAACCGAAGGAGATAGAGTTATCGGAGCCGACGGTTCCATTACTCAAACCCCAACGAACTCCAGCTCCGAACTCATTGGAGTCAGAGGAGGAACATCGATAGAAGTGGACGGAGCCAACACCTGTTGAGGCGGGCTTGACAACATCTTGGCAAGTGCCTGCGACTTTAGCAACCTACTGACCACTCTCTCCACATCCTGATCCGACAGCCTAGAGGATCGAGAGGAGTGAGAGGATCTGTGACTCCGCTCGCTCTGAAGCAAGGGAGACCGAGGAGCCGAATGTACCGATTCCAATGAAGGGGACCTCAGCCTCTTGTGGCTTCGAAGTTTCTGATGGAACCGACGAGAAGATAGTCTTATCGGTGCCAGCCGGAACCGAAGTAGAAGGTAGAGTCTGAACACAGGACGGCTCAGAACTTGGAGTTGATGGCTTGGTAGATTTAAGAGATACCCCTAAGAATAAGCTTACTCTCATGCTCCTGCAGGACTCTTGGACTAAATGCATGGCAGACAGAACAAGAGTCCTGCAGGTGCACAGCGCCTAAACAATAGACGCAAGAAGTGTGCCCATCTGTCAGAGACATTTTCTGACAGCATGAGTCACACTTCTTGAATCCAGACACTTAGGATTCCTTTGACATCCTGAAATAAGGAAACAACAAATACAACAGCAGCTACCAAAGCAAAATGCAGTCTACACAAAAAATACACTGTACTACAAGACTATAGCTAAAGGTTTTTTTTTTTTAATAGGAAAGCCTCAAACTTAAACGGCTAGCCTATGAAAAAGAGGTAGAAGGAAAGCCTCTAACCTAACCGGCTAACCTGACAAGAAGAGGATAGGGGGGGAAGGGTGGGGGCGAACTCTCTAAGTTAAACGAGTTCTACAAGGAAAGAAGGGATACTACAATTAAACACTAGCTATCAAAAAACAATACTAAACGTTAACAATAAAACACTGAAAAAATTTACTTCTAGAGTAAAAGATACACAAAAAAACTTTATACGAGCCTGAGCCAGAAAAACGACACCTTGTAGCTGAAGCAGCAAATGAGATCTGGGTAGCTATCGATGGGATAAGGGGTAGCCTCGAGCCAGTAAACAGCTTTCGAGCTATAGAAGATGGCCAAGTCCCAACCAGCAAGAACGAAGGCAAGATAGACAACTTAACATCATACGTTGCCACAGTTATTGTTTTACAGACTTGAGCTTTATTTATTTATTTTGTTTCAATTTACACTTTTGGTAAACTTGCAAATGACAGTCTTCTTTTAAGAACCCTATTCAACCATGGCATAATGAGAGATAAACATGTAAAGGTATAAAATGCGAAAGATAAAAAATTAAACATACATAAAATGAAGTTAACAGAAACAGTAAATGATTCACATTAAGAATGAAAAAAACAGTTGTGCAAAATCTTGATATCCTTCTCTCTTCACTGCTGCAGTATCCGGACATCAATGAGGCATACAAATATGTGTACTCAGGATGCATATATAAATGTTAAGAATTTATAGATTTGGCTGGTCTACGGGTATATCCCAAATCTTTTATCACACTCAAGTATAAAGTAGACTACTTTTGGAAATGGCAGCATGTAGCCTTTCCTGGTAGGTAATTTCAAACTTCAGTAAATGAGGTGGTGTATTACTGTCTCTCGTGCTAGAGGGAAGCAAGTTTCAGGAAGGTGTTAACAGAAAAATGCCATGCCAAAATATAATTTAAGAAATGTGCACAGAGCATAACCTGTGAGAGAAAGTTTAGCAATGGAAGCAGAAAGGAAGAGGAAAGGAGTGTGAACTGAAACAGGACACTAATGTCTACAGATTTGAAAAAATACAGTTGTGTACACTTACCATAAATGTAGATGTTTGAGTGTATTCACTGTTACAGTCATCACACTTGGGTTATCTGCATGCAGGTAGCCCTCAGTCGGCGCGAACATCAGAGACTTAGTATTTCTGTGTCGGTTGCTGTCACTTCAGGACTGACGTCAGGTCGTCAGGGGTATAAAAACAGGCAGCCAACACTATTACATCAGTTTTTCTTGCCCCAAATGTCAAGAGCCCCCCAAATAGGGAGCTAAGTTATGGTGGGAAAACAACACCAGTAAAAATTAAATACCAATAGCCTTGTAAGGGGTGAGTAATAGACGTAGACAGAAGAGAGAGAGAGGGAGAGACAAGGGGGCTGGAGGGTGGGAAACCAGGACTGCAACAGTGAATACACTCGAACATCTGCATTTATGGTAAGTGTACACAACTGTACTATGTTCTTCATGTTTCACTGTTGCAGTCATCACACTTGGGTTGATTCCCAAAGCTGAAGAATGGGTGGAGGCAGTCAAGAAGAGGTGGGGCTGGCTAGAATGCCCTGCAGGACTGCTGTTGCAAAACCCGCCTTGGATTTGGAAATGATAGGTAGGTGGTAATACTTTGTGAACGTGTGAACAGAACTCCAGGTAGCAGCTTCCAGAATGTCCCTGGTAGAGACTCCCCTGAGGAATGCAGTAGAGGTAGAAGTTGCCCTAGTGAAAGGGGTTATGACACCATGAGGGGTTGGTTTCTCATGGTGTTTGTAGCAGAAATGGATACAGTGTGCTACCCATTTAAAAATTGTTTGTTTTGAAATGGCCTTGCCCTCTGCCCCTGGTGCAAAACTGACTAGTAACTGGTCAGTTTTCCTGAAGGGTTTAGTCCTATCAAGGTAGAATCTGAGCTGTCCTGTGCACGTCTAAGGAGTGCAGGATCCTTTCTCCTTTATTTTGAGGCTTAGGGAAGAAGGTTGGCAAATGGATAGATTGGTTAAGAGCCACAATGGACACCACTTTAGGCATAAAGGAAGGGTTAGTCCTGAGGGAGACCCTGTCAGCATGAAAAATAATGAAGGGTTCTACAGCCACAAGTGCGTGTAGCTCAGACACTCTTCTAGATGAAGTTATGACCAGAAGCAACGCTGTTTTCCAAGA
This sequence comes from Protopterus annectens, assembly GCF_019279795.1. Lineage (NCBI taxonomy): Eukaryota > Metazoa > Chordata > Ceratodontiformes > Protopteridae > Protopterus > Protopterus annectens. The sequence goes on along the minus strand of NC_056745.1, from coordinate 647,905,977 downwards.
GAGGAATTTTAACTCTGCTGATGCTGCAGGCTCAAAGGGGGGTAAGTGTGAGCTTTTCCAGTAGAAAGTTAAGGTCCCAAACAGGGGTCGGGGCTCTCCTTGGTGGCCTTAAGCTGTTTGCCCCTCTCAGGAACTGTTTGATGAGAGGGTGAGAGAAGAGAGGTGGCTCAGTGTTGTAATGAGCTGAGATGTCAGAGGCATGGATCTTAATGGAAGAGAAGGATAGGCCGCTGTGGAGTAGATCTGCTAGGTAATCCAGGATTAGAGGTAAGGAGGGCAGTGTTGTGTCCTCTCCTTTAGACTGAATCCAGGAGCAATACCTTTTCCACTTATCAGCATAGGATTTCCTTGTACTAGGTCTTCTGAATTCAAGAATGACGTCCAGGCTGGTCACTGGGGGAGAATTCAAGGAATAAGCCAGGCTGCAAGATTAAGGGTTTGCAGTTGTGAATACAAGATCTGTCCCTCCTGCTGAGTGAGGAGGGTTGGGATCTGGGGTAGGTACCAGGGTGGCACCAGTGACAGGCTGCGCAGTAGTGGGTACCAGTGCTGGCATGGCCACTCCGAGGCAATCAGTATTGTCCTTGATCTGTACTGACATATCTTGAGTACATTCTTGTGAGAAGAGGCAGAGGGGGAAATTCATAGATTGAGAGGTTTGCCCACTGGAAGGATAGGGCATCCACTTTCCAGGCCCTGCTGTGAGGTGTCCTGGCACAGAATTTGCTGAGCTGTTAATTATAGGAGGAGGCAAAAAAGGTCCACCTCCGGGGTCCCCCATTTCTGGGTTAGAAGGCTGAAAGTGTTGGAGTCTAATTGCCAGTTGTGTGGGTCTAGGAGATTTCTGCTTAAACAGTCTGCCAGAGAGTTTTGTTTACCTGGCAGGAATTGAGCTTGCAGATGAATATGCATGTCCAAGGCCGTGCTCCACAGAGCCACTGCTAGCCTGCAGAGAGGGTAAGAGTGGGTTTTCCCCTGCTTGTTGCTATACCACATAACTGTGGTGTCTGTTTTTATTAGCAGGGGTTCTGGTGAGAGTAGGGATCTGAAAGTTGTCAGAGCGTGCTGAACAGCTAGCATCTCTTTTTGGTTGATGTGCAAATGAATTTGACTTGGGCTCCAGCGGCCCTGAATGCAGTTGTCGTCCAGATATGCCCCCCAGACATAATCTGATGCATCTTTGGTTAGGGTCTGGGTGGCATGGGGCTGAGTAAAGGGAAGTCCCTTGTTGTGGTTGCATGCTGCTGCCCACCAAAGAAACTCTGTCCTGAGACTAGGCATGATAGTTTCCGGGTCCTGAGAATCTTGGCACCAAAGACTTTTTAAGTACCACTGAAGTTTCCGCATATGGAATTAGTAAAATGTAAGAGACCATGAACCCTAGGGCCTGCAGGATTTTCCTTGTGGATAGCTGGGTTCTGGTGGCCATTTGAGCGAAGTAGCCTGTGAGATAGACTTGTTTTTCTGGAGTAAGGAAATCCAAAGGGATGCTGTGTCCAAGCTTGCTCCCAGGAATGCAATCTTTTGACTGGGGAATAGTTCTGATTTCTTTTCATTGATAGTTTATCCAGGGAGGTTAGAAGGTTCTTTACAAATGTCAGGTGCTGCAACAGCTTTTCCTGACTGTCTGCCTGAAACAGGTAATTGTCCAAGTAAGGGTAAATTTGAATCTTTTTCTGTCTGCAGTAGGCAATGGCTGGACCCAGGCATTTTGTGAAGACTCTGGGAGCAGTGGATAAGACAAAGGGAAGTGCAGACAACTGATAATGCACAGATCCTGCCCTGAAATGTAGGCATTTCCTGCATATTTTAGTAATGAACATGTTAGGAATTTCATGGCAATGCTTTGTTTCTCTGTGGAACAGGTGTATAATGAATTTAAGTTTAATAAGTCATCTGTTTGCTATAATTTGACTAGAAAAGAATGGACAGCATTAAATCAGTTAGTAGAAAGTAAGCACCTAATTATTAAAACAACGGACAAGGGTAATAAGATTGTGATTTTACATTACAAACAATATCTTAAACTGTGTAACTCATTTACAAGATACTAGTGTATATAGGGTTGTGAAAACTGCTACGTACTATGAAGCACTAAAAAAGTATGTGGTTCTACTATTGAAAGGACAACATTTATTTAACTAAAGAAGATGTTAGTAAAAAGTTGAATGTGAATAAATGTAATATGGCCACCGTTTACTGCCTGCCGAAGCTACACAAGAATGCAGTGGATCCTTCTGGCAGGCCTATAGTAGTGGCAACTAATTACTTTTTGCATAACATTGGTATAATTATATATGAATATCTGTTGCCTTATGTACAACGACTAGATTCCTACATTAAAGACACTTTTGATTTCTTGAACAAAATTATGGAAATTAACTGGAATTCTAAATGTTATTGGGTGACGTTGGATGTCACCAGTTTATATACGAACATTAAACACATGGATGGCATTAAAGATTTACAGTCTATATTGCATGACTGTCCCATTTCAAGTAACATTATTGAATGGGTGGAATTTAGTCTAAGAAATAATTATTTTTCCAGTTACAAGGTACAGCTATGGGGCCACCTTTTGAACCGACTTAGGCTAACTTGTTTATGGCTTCATTTGAAAGGAAATATATCTATCAACATGAATTTTTCAAATAATATGTAGTTAAATACTATAGATACATTGATGATCTCATCTTTGTATGTCAGGATGGTGATGGTATGGAAAAAGTACAGGATTTTGTAAAAGACTTGCGCTGTAATGGACATAATCTGTCCTTTGATGACCTACAGGTTGGCAAGGTGGTAGAATTTTTGGATGTACATCTAGTAGGTAAGAAAATAATGAAATCTTGACCTCTGTATGCAGAAAGTTTCAGGATGGTGGGCAATTTCTACATGGTTCTAGTTGTCACCCTATGTATTTAATTGACTCCTTACCATATGGGGAACTTTTACGACTTCATAGAATCTGTAATAATAAAGAAGATTTATCTAAAGCACTTTTATCTACCTCCAGTATGTTCCTGAATAGAGGGTATTCGTTGGCTTTGGATAAAATCTATGAGTATGGTGCTGTGGTAGCGTTGTCGCCTCACAGTAAGATGCTGTCCAGTTCGATTCTCAGCTAGAGCGTCTTCTGCGTCGAGACATGCGTGAATGGGCGTACCTTCATTGAAGGTTGTGCATCAGGGCTGGTAACTCGGTACGTAAAAATCAACTACCAATCATTAGCGGACCAGAGTTCTGCTGTGGCGACCCCCTAACCGGGAAAAGTCGAAAGACACAACAACATTATTATTCTACTAATAATAATCATAATTATGTGAGAAATATATATGAAAGTAGGAATACATCTCTACAAGATTATATATATATATATATATATATATATATATATATATATATATATATAGTAATAACATATAATGTTCTTAGTGAACAGATACAACAGGTTAAATATTACTGGAAGTTTTTGATAAGGGAAGAAAAACTAAAAGTTATTGTCAGACAAACTGGTAAAATCTTACTTTATAGCTCCTGTAGAAAGTTTTACAATAAATACATTGCTAAAGAGAACTTTTCCATATGGAAGATGTAATATATGTGAATTGATTGTTCAGACTTTTGATAAAATTTCAAACAAGTTTTGTCTATTAGGGAATGTTTCATGCGTTATTGAAGGAATTATATATGCTCTGCGTTGTCCATGTATGTTGGTATATATAAGTGAGACTAAGAAAATGCTCAAGTGTCGTCTGCAAGAACATGTTAGAGACATTAAAAAATGTAAAACTGAAAGTGCTGTTGCTATCCCTTTCAAAGAATGCCACAACAGTGACTATAAATTATTACAGGCTACTGTTATGGAAAATATATTTGTAAAATTAGGAGATGAAGGAAAGTTAAAAGATCAATTGTTATTTAAAGAATCTTTATTTTAAAATATAACACTATGGTTCCTCAGCGTCTTAACTGTGAAATCAATTGGAAATGTTTTATTTAATTATGTAATTGTATGCAATTGATTTTTTAATTGAATTATTAGCTTTGTCTGGTGGGTATTTAAAGGGAATGCTTGGACAATGTTTTTTATACTTCTTGATGACTACTTGGTCGAGGCGCTAAAGTTTGTAATAAAAGTGGATTCTGTTTGCAGTTTTTGTGTTGTTTTGGATATCATTTTCTGCTGTTTTCTTGTATCGGTTTGCATTTCCTGCATAAGTCCCTAATAGCTTCTTTTAGGCCTATGGTGGCTAACCAGGCATCTTTGGACAGCATAGGAAGAAGCAGCTGAAGGGTGAGTATTTTGAATTTTGGTACCACCAGGAAGGTGTTTAGAATGGAAAGATCTAGGACTGGGCGCCAAGTGCCCTCTTTTCTGGGTACCAGGAAAGGTCTGGAATAAAATCCTTGACCCATCTGTTCTGCAGGAACAGGCTGAATTGCCCTTATGGAGAGCAGTGATTGAACTTGGTTTTGTGCCTCTGCCTACTGGTTTGGAGGAAGGTCTGGGAACCCTTTTGGGGTTGGCAGTGAGTGGAAGTAAAATTTGTACCCCTAGGATACAGTGTTGAGGACCCATCGGTCTTTGGTGATGGAGGTCCAGTTTTTTGCATGATGGGCAAGTTTTTCTCCTAGGGGCACGAGCAGTTGGGCAGAGGTGAAGAGTGGAGTTGAGAAGTCATTGTGAATTCTTTCTGTAAGGGGGTGGCTTAGTACTCCCTGTTTTAGAAGTGGAGGTAATCCATTGCTTGGATCTCTGCATACCCTGAGACTGTAATATGGGGGGGTCTGTTTCCCCTGGGTCTAGTTTGAGATGGCCTTGAGGGGGCTGGAAAGGACCAATGTTTCGAGGGACAATGCCTACTGAACCTTGGAGGCTGCACTTGCAAAAAATCTTTGACTGTCTGCATAGACTTAGCTTTTTCTTCCATCTTAAGAACCTCTTCTGCTTTGGTGCCAAACAGATTGTCCTTGTTCAAAGGAGCATCAAGTAATTTTGATTTGACATGGTCTGGCAAGGTCTGCTCCTTAAGCCAAGCATGCCTTCTTAGTACAGAACCACTGACTGCTGCCCTGCAAGATGATTCTAGGGCATCAAAGCCACATTGCAAGGTATGCTTGCTGACTTGGTTTGCAGAATGCATGAGTGCCTGTAATTCTTAATTTTCTGCAGTGTCTGTAAAGGTAGATAATTTTTGCTTAAGTCCCATAATATGTTGCTGGTATTTCAGTATGTGACCAAATAAGTGGTGCAGTTAGTGCTCAAAAAAGAACTAAGTAACCAACAATAACAGCACCAAAGTTGCCAGTCCTCAGTATCAGTTTAATGAATAAAATAAGTGTTGAGCGCTTTCATCAAAAAGTTTGACTTCTGATGATGGTAACAACTTGGGGGAATTTCAGGATTTTCCACTCCCAAGACACTCCGAGAGAATAGCCAGTCGCAAACAGGAGACATACAAAATATACAGCAAAGTAATACAGCAGCACAAGGGCCGCCCCAGGTGGTAGTCTTTTTATATTTGATTCAATAAAGTGCAAAGATAAAATTCAATACACTTTAAATGGATTTAATATATACAATTATACTGGGACTACTGTTACTAGAGAGTTTTTTTCTCTCTTCTCTAAGGGATTTAAGTTTGTTCCTACTAAAATACCTGATATTGCTATGGTGATATTCTGAAGAAGTCAAACTTTTTGTTGAAAGCGCTCAACACTTATTTTATTCATTAAACTGATACTGAGGACTCGCAACTTTGGTGCTCTTATTGTTGGTTACTTACTTCAGCATGTGAAACTGGCAAATCAATGCCCTAATGGCGAGAGATGCAGCAGTGTATTCTTGTTTACCCCATCTGTCTAAAGCTCGGGAATCCCTCTCCGAAGGGGTGGGATTCTTAGCTGTAGTTGCTTTTATACCTTTAGGCCCCTGGGAAATGACCTCTGGGTCAGCAGTAGGATTTTTGAAAAGAAATTTGCGAGAGTCAGGGACTCTGTAGTACCTGTCTGGTTTCCTTGGAGCAGGGGGGTAAAGCATCAGGAGTTAGACTGGATTCCATAAAGCCATTATCCACAACATCCAGAACAGGAGGGATAGCTAAAGATCTATGTTATGGCAAATCTAAAAATTCTCCGAGTCTCTTTTTGGACTGAGGATAAACCTAGCATTCCCAGTGGAAATGCTCTCTTAAAGTATGTAGGGTTTCCCCAAAAGAAAAATCCTCTGGAGGGGAAGCAGAGGGAATGGAGCCCTCTGCATCTGAATCCTCATAAGCAGATAAAGGCATGTCTTCATATTTAAAAACCTCAGAGTCATCAGGCTCTTGGTCTGTTAAAGCTGCTGGGAACAGGTCTCTTTCTTTTAGCAGGGGAAGGCTGGCTTCCCGTAATCAGCATAATCAGGTCTTCTGCCATTTTAAGCATTTGATGTTGTGACAAGGAAGCAGGTGCTTGAGTTTGTGCCGTCTTTTTAGGAGCAGGTCATACTTTTGGCCTTAGAAACTTGGTAGTTTTAGACAGAAGTGAAGATGTGAAAGAAGTCGTCGGTTTGTGTTGAATATCAGTAATGCAAAGAACTTCTTTGGAAGCCGGTGCCAGCAAAGCGGCCCCAGACCCATCCAAGGTAAAGGAATCTGCAGGTTCCGTAGTCAAAAAGAGAGTCTTGTGGCAAACCGGACCCCGAACTGGTCTCGGTAGCAGCCTGCGAATCCATCGAAGCAGGCATCAGGGGCTGCGCAAACTGGTGACTAGCTTAACGGAAGCGCCATCGGCAGTTTTGGACCTGTGCGGTCTCTCTCTGTCTTTATCCTTACGTTTTTTCGAAAGATCAGTAGTCGAATGGCTTACTGAAGCCATTTTGGAATACGGAGATGGAGAGCGCAAGTATTTAATGACAATAAGGGCCCAACAACTAACAGTTCGTGCGTTGAACAAAGCACAAAACCGACAGTGAGGTACATTGCGGTCTGGGCCTAAACAGGTAACGCAGTAAGAATGGAAATCTTGGTGTGGTATTTGCTTTCCACAGGCGAGGCAATTGTTAACTTTTTCTGACATCGGTTAGATCAAGAAAAAAGGACCCCCAATGGGGTACTTAGCTTTAGAAGACTTCAGGAAGATTCAAATCAGAAACGAAAACTCCGGTATCGGCCAACCGGCACTCATGCAAACTGCTTCTGCTTCGGGCTCCTCGGCAAGAAAGACTGGGGTAATGGCGTTGGCTGCCTGTTTTTATACCCAACGACCTGACGTCAGTCCTAAAGCAACCGATAAATAAATAATGGCCTCCTCCACCAAAAGTGCTGCTTGAAAATCCAAGTACAAGCAAATCAAGAAGTAAAGCAGCCACTACCACGCTGAATATAAAATAGTATACTTTAAACAACAAGTAAAACAATGTCATAAGCGCTTTCGGGTAAATCCCTTCATCAGATGATAAACTTAATAAAATACATTGTATAATTTATAATACATCTTATCCAATCAAAATCAATAGTTTACCCTCCTTTTTGCTAAAGCTGGTTTTAAAGGGACCACGTCATTCAGAACTGGAGCCAATAGTTTGCTTAGATTTGACAGCATGCATCCTAGATATAATTTCCAGAATACTGTGAAGGGACAAATCTGTAGAATATCTAGGATATGTACCAACAAGTGTTCTTTTCATCAGGAATTAAAATCGTTGGAAAGTAAATTTCTGGACAGAGGTTATGCCAATGCTTTATTAGATAAAGAACTGTGCGGTCTCTCTCTGTCTTTATCCTTACGTTTTTTCGAAAGATCAGTAGTCGAATGGCTTACCGAAGCCATTTCGGAATACGGAGATGGAGAGCGCAAGTATTTAATGACAATAAGGGCCCAACAACTAACAGTTTGTGCGTTGATAACTATAGGAGAGATAAAGCTAAACCATGGTTGCATAGGGTAACGAAATGACCTTACAGTGTCGGTGCTCAGGTTAATAATGAAAATAGAGGAATGCAGATGAGTTTAACATATGGTAGTGACATAGGTGGAATATGTAATATTATTAGGAACAACTGGAGGATTTTCTTGACAGATGAAAATATAACCAAAATTGTAGGGACACAACCTAGGTTTATTTTTAAAAAGAATAAAAACTTGAAAGACATTTTATGTCATGAACCATTTCAAACTAGCTGAAAGGGTTACAGTACCAAGAAAAAGGGTATGTTTCCATGTCAACATTGCAAAGCCTGTAAACATATCATGCAAAGAAATTGTTTTTCTCATCCTAGGACCAACAAGATTTACTCTTTGAATGTATATGTTGACTAACACTCAAAACATGGTTTATACTGCTCAATGTCAGCAACGCACTGCATATTATGTAGGTAAAACTAATTGTAGATTTAAAGATAGAATCTTTAAACATTTGTCTGACATAAGACTAGGAAAGGAACATAATGCATTGTATAAACATATAGCATTGCATAAAGATAATGTTTTTGCATTTATGATTATATGTGTTGTGAATAAAAGTCAGCAAATGGGGGACTTGAAAAATGAAACTGAATAGATGCAGTTGATTCTTAGACTTACAGCCGATAAAGCTCCAGGTCTGAATGACGTGGTCCCTTTAAAACCAGCTTTAGCAAAAAGGAGAGTAAACTATTGATTTTGATTGGATAAGATATATTATAAATTATACAATGTATTTCAAGTTTATCATCTGATGAAGGGATTTACCTGAAAGCGCTTATGACATTGTTTTACTTCTTGTTTTATTAAAGTACACTATTTTATATTCAGCGTGGTAGTGGCCATGCTTTACTTCTTGATTTGCTAGTCCTGAAGCAACAGCAATCGACGCAGAAATACTAAGTCTCTTGTATTCGGGCTGACTGAGGGCTACCTGCAGGCAGATAACCCGTGTGATGACTGCAACAGTGAAACACAAAGAACATCAAGCATATGAGCACTTCAGAGAGAAAAGTAATAAGGAACTAGCCCACCTTCTTCACTGTCAGACACTGGGAGGGGCTGGCAGAAGGATAGCATAACCGGCACAATTTAGAAGGTTTGATAAATGAATGTGTGACAAAAGGAGATACTGCCAGTCCAGTTAGCTGGAATTTTGTAAATAATTATATGTCACTGGTGAATATCGAAATGATTTATACAAGATCCTTATGTTACAAATGTATTAGAACTGTATGTCATGTGTATATCAAACTGCTTGTACAGACGTGTGTGATGAAAAGGTATTTGCAAAATGTCGTTTGAAATGTAACCACAGTGTGTCCTACTGGAAAAAAACAGAAATGTACATGCGCTATTGTAACTGTTTAAATGTATATATTTTTAACAGTGGAAACTGAGATTCAGGAGGTTAACCTCAGTGTAGTATATTTTAGAAAAACAACTGAAATTAAATTATGGCTAGGCCATAAAAGATGGTATCTTTCAGTTTTCACTGCAGCAAGAGACACAATGTCAGTACTAAGAAAATTTCTGTATCGTCTTTAGGGTGAAGTAATTACTAGTCTTGAAAGCATGAAGGAATGGAATTGTTTTATGGCTTCCAATATCTGCCAGACATCTGTGGAGAAGCCCTTGTCTGTATATTTTTAGAGGTGGATGCTAAATACTGCCAGCTTCATCAATGGTTGTTTGGCTTAGGAACTAGCAGTCAGATGACAAGAAATTATGTCATTCTGCAAGCTATCCCAGAAGTAATATTTTAGATATTAATTTGAGAAGCTTCTTAATGAGACAGAGCATTCTGTATTCGGTCTCCAACCTGACATGAACCATTCACCACATCTGGCTTGCTCTAACAGTAAGTTACTAGGGAACAGTAATTCTCTTAGATACAGTCAGGAATATAGTAAAGCTTAGTTTAGATGTTTTTTTTTCTTTATTTGAGAATGTCCTTTAATGTTGTTTTAAATATTTCCTGTGGTTTTGAACTCTGATGTCACTGTGAATATATATTTAGTATTGTCTTGTTCTTTTATTATTTATTATTAAATATATTTAAACCCTTCATTGTAGCTGATCTTTGTAGAGATATTTAAGTTTTGAGAGTACTTGCATATTTATTTGGCAACACTGTATGGGCTACTTCTAATAACCTTGTTCTTGGTCAAACTACCATTTGTGTTAATGTTAATATTAATATTACACAGGACAATTGGACACCCTTTGTTAAAGGCCTTAAAGCAGCTGATAAGGAGTTGACTGGTGGCAGTGGTAACTACCTTATAGTCTGGACAGAAGGAGGCAAAGCTAAGTAAACCTGTGCCAGCCTTTCCCAGATGTGTGTATTTGTGCAAATCAAACCTCAAAAGGTGTGTGTCTAAGTTACTTGGGCAGGGACACAAAGCACTGGTTGGACACAAAGGGTGCTGGGAGGTCTTAACTTGGTCACTCAGCTGAGATCTAATCTCTATAGCTGTGCCAGTGGAGAGTCATAGTGGGGATCTGCAGAATGAGTGAGAAACCAGCCCCGGACTGGCTATGGTCTTTGTGCTCCTAAGAGAAATTGCACAGGATGCATCTGGAAATATTGTGTGCGTACTTGTCATCCTCTCAGTGAACATCCCCCACTGGTGCCAGTGGTGACAATTGAGGCTCCTTGATTACTGGTCCAGGGGTGGGTCATCACAGAAGGCGGGCAGTTTTTAGATGACTGTGTGTTTTGGCATGTTTACAAGCAATGTGACAATGGGGTGATAATATTGACTCAAAAAGTACAGTTGTGTACACTTACCATAAATGTAGATGTCCCTGTGTATTCACTGTTGCAGTCATTACATTTGGGTTATCCTGCCAGGGGTAGCCCTCAGTTGGCCCGAATACCAGAGGTTTAGTATTTCTGCGTCGGTTGCTCCAGGACTGACGTCAGGTCGTCAGTGGTATAAAATCAGGCAGCCGACGCCATTACATCACTTTTTCTTGCCCCAACTGCCAGGAGCCCCCAAATACGGAGCTAGGTTATGGTGGAAGAACACCACCAGTAGAAAGTAAATACCAAAAATTCCCTGTAAGGAGAGAGGAAGAGACAGAGAGAGAGAGAGAGACAAGGGGGATGGAGGGGGGAGGACCAGGACTGCAACAGTGAATACACTCGGACACCTACATTTATGGTAAGTGTACAAAACTGTAGCATGTTCTTCATGTTTCACTGTTGCAGTCATCACATTTGGGTTGATTCCCAAAGCAGAGGAAAAGGGTGGAGGCAGTCAAGAAGACCGGGCACTGGCTAGGATGCCCTGAAAGACTGCAGTGGCAAAGCCTGTCCTGGATTTAGAGAAGACAGGCAGGTGGTAATGCTTGGTGAAGGTATGAAGAGAAGTCCATGTTGCAGCCTCCAAGATGTCCCTGGTGGGGACCCCTCTGAGAAAAGCTGAAGAGGTGGAGGTTGCCCTGGTGGAATGTGGCCTGACCCCCTTTGGAGGCAGTTTCCCATGCTGTTTGTAGCAGAAATGGATGTAGTGTGCTATCCATTTGGAGACTGTTTGTTTGGATATGGCTTTGCCCTCTGCCCCTGCTGCAAAGCTGACTAGCAATTGGTCAGTTCTTTGGAAAATGATTTAGTCCTACCCAGATAGAATCTGAGCTGTCTGTGCATATCTAGAGAGGGCAGAATCTATCCCCCTTGTTTTGTGGGTTAGTGAAAAGGTGTGCAAATGAATGGATTGGTTGTGAGCCACACTGAACACCACTTTAGGCATGAAGGATGGGTTAGTCCTGAGGGAGAACCTGTCAGCATGGAAAATGATGAAGGGCTCTACACCCATGAATGCTTGTAGCTCTGAAACTCTTCTAGCTGAAGTGATGGCCAGAAGCAAAGCTGTTTTCTGAGAGAGGAATTTTAACTCTGCTGAAGCTGCAGGTTCAAAGGGGGGGTAGGGTGAGCTTTTCCAACACAAAGTTAAGGTCCCAAGCTGGGGTAGGAGCTCTTCTGGGTGGCCTTAAGTTGTTAGCCCCTCTTAGGAACTGTTTGATGAGAGGGTGTGAGAAGAGAGGTGGCTCTGTGCTGTAATGACCAGAGATGGCAGGGGCATGAATTTTAAAAGACGAGAAGGATAGACCCCTGTGTAGTAGGTCTCTAGGTAATCCAGAATGAGAGATAGTGAGGGCTGTGCTGTTTCGGCTCCCTTAGCCTGGATCCAGGTGCAAAACCTTTTCCACTTGTCAGCATAGGATTTTCTAGTGCTGAGGCATCTGACCTTATGTATAACATCTAGGACTTGCATGCTTAGGCTGACAGCTTGAGGAGAGGTCAGGAAATAAGCCAGGTCAGGAGTGTTGGGATCTGAGGTAGGTGCCATGGTGGCAGGGGTGACAGACTGCACATTAGTGGGTACCAGTGCTGGCGTGGCCAGTCGGGGGCAATCAGGATTGCTCTTGGCTTTTCCTCCCTTATTTTGAGCAGTTCCCTTGAAATGAGTGGTAGTGGGGGAAATGCATAGACCGAGCGGTTTACCCACTGGAAAGACAAAGCATCCACTTTCCAGGCCTTGCTGTGAGGTTCCCTGGTGCAAAATTTGCTGAGCTGATGATTGGAGTGGGAGGCAAAGAGATCCACCTTCGGGGTGCCCCATTTCTGGGTTACAAGGGTGAAGGTTCTGAGGTCTAGCTGCCAATAGTGTGGGTCTAGTGGGTTTCTGCTTAAGTTGTCTGCCAGAGAGTTTAGGGAATCTGGCAGGAATTGAGCTAGCAGGTGCAGCTGCATGGCTGAGGCTGTGTGCCAAAGGGTCATGGCGAGCCTGCAGAGAGGATAAGAGTGAGTTCCCTCCCTGTCTGTTGATATACCACATCATTGTGGTGTTGTCTGTTTTGATCAGTAGAGCCCCCGAGGAGAGTAGGGGTCTGGAAACTGTCAGGGCATGCTGAACAGCTAGTATCTCTTTTTGGTTGATGTGCAGATGTATTGGATTTGGGCTCCAATGGCCCTGAATGCACCTGCCATCCAGGTGTGCACCCCAGGCATAGTCTGATGCGTCTGTGGTGAGGGACTGGGCGGCGTGGGGTTGTGAGAAGGGAAGTCCCTTGTTGTGGTTGCATGCTGCTGCCCACCAAAGCAAATCTTTCGTTAGACAAGGTATCAGTGATATAATAGTCTCCAGGTCTTGAGAGTGTTGACACCAAAGGCTTTTTAGGTACCACTGTAGTTTCCTCATATGCAGTCTGGCATATGAAATGAGTAGAATGCAAGAGACCATGAACCCTAGATCTTGCAGGATTTTCCTTGCGGATAACTGGGTTCTGGTGGCATGAGAAGTAGCCTGTCAGGTAGGCTTGCTTTTCTGAAGTAAGGAATGACATCTGGCTTCTGTGTCCAAGCTTGCTCCCAGAAATACAATTTTTTGTGTAGGTACTAGTTTTGATTTCTTTTCGTTGACAGTATACCCCAGGAAGGGCAGTAGGCCCTTTACAAAGGTCAGGTGCTGTAACAGCTTTTCCTGACTGTCTGCCTGAATTAGGCAATTGTCTAAGTAGGGGCAAATCTGAATATTTCTTTGTCTGCAAAAAGCAATGGCTGAAGCCAGGCATTTTGTGAAAACTCTGGGAGCAGTGGATAAGCCAAAGGGAAGCACAAAGAATCGAAAGTGCATAGATCCTACACTGAAACGTAGATATTTCCTGTAAGATTCCCTGCTTGGGATGTGTTGGTAGACCTCGTTTAGGTCTAGGTTGGCTAACCAAGCAGAGGAAGAAGCTGCTGGAGGGTGAACATTTTGAATTTTGGTATTAACAGAAGGTGTTTAGAATGGATAGATCGAGGATTGAGCGCCAGGTGTCTTCTTTCCTGGGTACCAGGAAGAGTCTTGAATAAAAACCTTGGCCTATCTGGTCTGCAAAAACATGCTGTATTGCCCTCATGGAGAGCAGGGAAAGGACTTGCTTTTTGGCCTCTGCCCACTAGTTTGGAGGAAGATCTGGGAACCCTTTTGGAGGTGGCAGAGTGTGGAAATAAAATCTGTATCCCTGGGACACTATTTTGAGGACCCATTGGTCATTGGTAATAGAGGCCCAGTTGTTTGCATGGAAGGAGAGTTTTCCTCCTAGGGGCACAAGTAGGTGGGCAGAGGTAAGGGCTGGAGGTGTAAAGTCATTGTGAGTTCTTATCATAAGGGGGTGGCTTGGCACTCTCTGTTTCTGAAGAGGAGGAACTCCATTGCTTATATCTCTGCATTCCCTGGGGCTGCTGTCTGGGGGGGGTCTGCTTCCCTGGGTCTGGGCTGAGCTGGCCTGGAGGGGGCCGGAAAGGACCAGTGCTTGGAGGGGCAATGCCTACTGAACCTCGAAGGCTGGACATGTAAAAAGACTTTAACTGTCTGCATAGATTTAGCTCTTACTTCCATCTTTTTTAAGACCTCTCCTGCCTTGGTGCCAAACAAATTATCTTTGTTCAATGGTGCGTCCAATTATTTTGATTTGACATGGTCTGGCAAGGTCTGTTCCTTAAGCCAAGCATGCCTTCTAAGGTCTGAACCAGTGACTGCTGCCCTGCAAGATGTTTCTAGGGCGTCAAAGCCACACTGAAAGGTGTGCTTAGTAACTTGGCTTGCAGAATGCATAAGCTCTTGTAATTCTTTATTTTCTGCACAAGCAGGAAAGAAAGATATTTTTTGGTTGAGGAGTTCCATGGTATGCTGCTGATATTTCAGCATGTGGAACTGACAATTTAGTGCTCTAATAGTAAGAGTAGCAGAGTTATATAAGTTTTTTTTTACCCCAACTGTCTAAAGCTCAGAAATCCCTGTCTGAGGGGGTGGGATTCTTAGCTGAGGTTGCTTTAATTCCTTTAGGGCCTTGAGAGATGACCTCTGGGTCAGCAGTAGGATTTTTGAAAAAGAATTTGAGAGAGTCAGGGACTCTATAGTACCTGTCAGGTTTCCAAGGAGCAGGAGGAAGTGTGTCAGGACTCAAACTGGATTCCATAAAAACATAATCAACAACATCCAGGACAGGAGGAATGGCCAAAGGTCTGTGCTGTGGTAAATCTAAGAATTCCCAGAGTCTCTTTTTTGACTGAGGATAGTCCTGAAATTCCCATTGGAAATGCTCCCTTAAAGTATGAAGGGTTTCACCAAATGAAAAATCCTTGGGTGGAGAGGGAGAAGGAATGGATTCCTCTGCATTAGAATCCTCATAAGCGGAGAGGGGTTGTATGTCTTCACATTCAGAAGCATCAGAGTCACTGGACTCCTGTTCAGATAAAATTATTGGGGACAAGTCTCTTTTCCTTTTGGAAGGGGCAGCCTGGCTTCCCCTAATAAGCATAATAAGGTCTTCCACCATTTTAAGCATTTGAGATTGAGGCAAGGAAGCAGGTGCCTGAGCTTGGGTCATCGTTTTTTTGGGCGTAGTTCGTACCCTGGGCTTTAGAAACTCGGTAGTTTTAGAAAGAACTGAAGATGCGAAAGAAGTTATCAGTTTGTGTCGAGTATTAGTAATGCGAAGTACTTCCTCGGAAGCCGGTGCCTGCTCAGCAGCTCCGGACACATCCAAGGTAGAGAAATCCGCAGGATTCTTAGTCGAAGAAGAGTCTTGCGGCATACCGGACTCTGAAAGGGTCTCTGTAGCGGCCTGCAAATCCACAGAAGCGGGCATCAGGGGCTGTGAAAGCACCTCACAGAGGACTGGAGAACTGATGTCTAGCTTGACGGAAGTGTCGTTGGCAGTTTTGGACTTGTGTGGTCTGTCTCCGTCTTTATCTTTCCGTTTTTTCGGAAGATCGGTAGTCGGATGGTTTAAGGGTAAGTTTTAAGTAGGAATATAAGGTACTAGCAACAATAATGTGAAAAAAAGTGTCTGACACTAAAGCTAAGAGTACTAAAACACCCTTATTTAGTCTAACTGTAACAAAGAAAATTCTTGCATTCAGAGAAACTTCAGGCATTTTACGCAACAGTTTCCTACTTGGTTTAAAAATATTAAGCAGTAGCAGGTGAAATTACTGAGACTGAATACTAATTAATCACTATAATTATTTAAGTACATGTTATAGCACTTCAAAGTACTTACTGATTTTCTGATAAAAAAATCAATAAAGCAAAACAAATAAAACATTCAGAAGTAAAAAGAATAAGAAAAGACATTATGTAAAAATGCAGACTTACCTCATTTTCATTAGCAGCAGCATCTGCAGCAAAACAAAGCACAGCTTTACAATTTTCCTGAAAACAGTGTGCAAGGAACTCAACCAGCTTTAACGGAATATCTGTATTTGCACTTATGGCATCAGTCCCGCATTTCTTCTCACCAAGTTTGGCAATTATTAGTTCTAAAAAAAATATCCTGCAATGCAGAAGTATTCAATTAACTATAATTTAAGAAGCAGGCTATGCACTCTACACCAACCACTCCAAATTCTACAGCTATGGATAATTTAAAATATTTATTATCAAACAACATAAGCTGAAGTATTGGGCAACTGAGGTGCAATGGACTCAATGCTACACAGAACGATGACATGCTTTAAACAGTAGATTGGGGGGTGGATTACACTTATTGGTACTATTAAAAGTACTTCTATGCCTCAACATTTCTGAGAGAGACACTGTAAAATTTACACACCTGAAGCATTGTACTAAAGATGATCTCTCACACTAAAGCTGAACTCTCATATCAAGGCTAAGGATGTGTACTTGTGTTGGAATGGAGATTTTTAGCCAACTACACCTTTCCCAGATCACCATGGAATGTTACACAGTATGCACTACAATGCTCTTGACTAAGAAAATTTAGTTTGTTCATCTTGTTCAAAATCTTTTCTGTTTTTACAGGATCAGTTTGAGGCACAGCCTGAACAGTCATTTTTTTTCTACTACATGGATCACCTAATTTGGGGTTGCAAGAAGTCGGATCTTAATCCTGGAATTCAGCGTGTGTAACCAAATGAAACTTATCCTGGAGTGGGTGTCACTAATGGTTGAACGAACATACACACAAAAAGTAATTTAGAGATGTGCCAGTTCCCCTTTTGCACAACTTTGGAATAATAAACCAAAGCAACTACTAAGAAGCCAGATGGACAAGCGCTGCTGGTTGGTTGTTGTGTTGGGGGAATATATGCAAACTCCACACAATTGGTACTCCAAGTTAAGATCTACAGTGGAGGAAAATAAATTCAGAAAAGATAATTATTTCATTATTATATAATGTCATTAAAACAAGTCAAGTTACTTTTTCAACATCCAGAAGTCAGTGTTGCTGAGAACTACATCAAAAACATATATCTGATAAGCAGATGACACCGTAACACAAGCTCACAGATTTCCTCCCGTGCTTAAACAAAACCATAGAGTAATTTTAGTATACTGTGGAACTATCAAGTAGCACATCAACTATCAACTCGCAGAAGGCAAAAGTAATGCCATCCTCAGCACAAAGTCTAACAATAACAGGTCAGCTGAGGAAAAACTTCCCCATTGTGACAAAGTAAAAGTAGCTGTCATATCAAATCAACACCTTTCCTTCCATAACACAAAGAATACTACACAGGGAAAGTACTATATCAATATAAAATTTCCTAACAAAAATCTCAGCTTCTAACAAAGACAGGCAAGGAAAACAATCAGCCAGTGTGCTGCCCCACACAACCGCATTAAACACCCTTCAAAAATACATCTATACTGTAAGCAATAGAAAACAAGATACTTCAGTTTGTCCACCTGACACATAGACGAGACCATGATTGCTTAATACTATGGAAAGAAATGGCTACCATCAACAGCCAAAGGTACATTACTGTTAAACTCCCAAACCATCCACTGAGATTTACTGCCTGCAGCCAAAGATCAAACTACAAACAGCAAACATTAACTACTCTACAGGTAATCAAAAAAGCATCTTACTTTTCAAACCTAACCGTAACCTAGCAATTGGTGATTTTTAAATTAGCTCCTGCATGCTGGAATACTAATCCTCTAGAAATTAGAAAAACACACACCTTAAGTCCGAAATACTTAGAAAGTAACTTACAGCTGAGTGCACCTCCAGAGGATTCTGCAGTTACTTCCTACTTTGTCAAATATTGCTTGTTCATACTTGCATTAATAATTCCAAAAAGCATACTACATACAAGGTATCAGAATATTTTATCTTGAAGCATATATGATGGCACAATTCTATTGATATTTCACCTCTGTCAAATGCAGATAAAGAGATATTGAATATTATTTGTATACTGTTTATTTGTATTGTAACAATGTTCATATTTCTCTATGTCAACATTCAGGTAACACAAACAGAATTGCATAACCTCATATGAAAGTTCACAACTATATGAAGAAAACCCTGCTGGTAGTATGTGCATTGCTTGAAAGGTTACTGAGATATCATAATTTGTTTATACAACATTATAAATTAATATTCACTGCCTTTACTTTGGCTTATAAAATCCAGTTTAAAGGCACCTCCCAGCTGGAGAGCGTCATTTAGTAGCAAGTAACGGAGAAGGAAATGAATGAATGTGCATTTATTCCCAAACCCTGACTAGATATATTAACTCTGCAATGTAGCACCTTCATTCAGTTGAAATAATTTCATCTGCAAAACTAATATTTGTTCGTAATGTAGAGAGTTTCAATAAAGAGAATTTCTGTAACTCCTGCAAATGCATCTGCTTTGATTTACCAGTTTCTACTATTAACTTTGTAAAAAAATCTGCTATTGTTCTACTGTGTGGGATTTATACTACTGTTGCAAATGTGCTCTGATGTATCAGCTTTTCTATTAATGCTGCATATAAGGGGTAGGACAAGTTATGTTTGCATTTGCCTGCTACTGTCATTTGTGATGTCCGTTCCATATAGCTCAGCCCTTGAGTGAAAAAGTTCCTTAGGCTATTTAATTTACCTGGTTATCTCCTGTGTGGCTGCGGTTTTTCTCCTTAAGGAACTGCATCCAAAATTCCACTCTCTTTTTTCCCCACCTGCTTTATCATCATCCCTTTCCTCCATGAATTATAGCCTTCTGCTTGTGTTATGTATATGAGCCTTAACTGTATAGCTCTAAAGTATCCCTTTAAATCAGGTAATCCTAAACAACCTTGTTCTACTGGAGGGATCAACGTATTGCACTTGACCCTTGCCTTCTCCTCCTTCCAGATAAAATCCTTCAACTCTATTACTGCCCACAACTTCTCCTCTGGTTGATAAAAACATGGCTGACCTGTATATAAAACTAAAAGGACTAAACATTTTCACTGCTTGTATCTTGCTATCCATACCCATAAACAAGAGCTTCCAGTTTTTCATTTTTTTGTACCATCTTTTGTTTAGTCTCTTCCCACAAATCCTTAGCTGCCATAACAGAATTGTTTTTTTAAGAATACTCCTACATACTTCATTTTATCATGTCCTCATTGATATGGGTATTGCTGAACCAATTCATGTGTCGGTACATAGTTTACAGCTATAGCTTTTGTTTTGTCATCAATTTTGTATCCCGTAAAGACTTGACACTGTCTTAGAATGTTCAACACTTTTCTGTCATTTTGTCAAGGACAAAAATTTCCTTTTATGGTTTTATCAGGTACAAAATTATATCATCTGCAAATAAACCCAACTTTTGATTACCATGGCAATTATACCTTTGAATTTCCCTTATTCTTTTGCTACTGGCACTAAATATAATGCAAACAACAAATGGAAAAGAGGACACCCAGCCCTGGTTTCACTGTTCAGATCCAACTTATCAGAGAGGAACACTCCCACTTCAATATTTGACTCCAAACCCTCATATATCCTTCTTAATCAACCTTATTATTTTATAAGGGAATGCAAATTTTTCCACTGCCCTACTCAAAATCCCCTCTTACTCTGTTGAATGCTTTCTCTGCATCAAGATCCACCAACGAGAGTGGTAGTTTCTTACACTCTGCTTCCCTCTGGAACATCACTGTTCTATTAATGTTGTTGCATGTTTGTCTCCCCTCTGCAAAACCATACTGATCCATATCTATCAATGTTAGTAAAAGAATAGCAAAGATGTTGCCATAATAGATATAAACACTTTATAATCATGACTTAAAATTGAAATGGGTGGATATAAAGATGGGTCTGATGGGTCGTTACCATGTTTAGATATTACAGCCATCACAGCTTTCTTCCAAGATGTTGGTGCATCCCTTACTTTTAAAGTACTGTTAAAACCTTCCAGATCTTTATCAGATCAGATCATATCTTTATCACTTTCTTCTCTCCTAGCTTCCAAACTTCCACAAAAATATCATCTATTCCTGGAGACTAGCCTGCAGATTGATTATGTGTTACTGTTTTTTTTCTCTCAGCTCCTCCTATCTTAACTGTTGAGCCTCATCACCTTGAACCTTGGCATACCTCATTCTTCCATAAGTATTTCCATTTGTGCCTTTTCTCAAGTTCCACATTCTTCTGCTTTACAAAAATGTTCAAGACCTATAATAACTCTAAAGGATCTCATGTTATTTTTCTTGTTATAAGTCTCCCTAAATTTAGCAACAACGCTTTCTACGTTTTGTTGCCTAATTCATTGTGCTAAAAGTTTTTGTGGTCTGGAGTCAAAACACAGTTGCTTAAAAGCAATCTTTTTAAACTCATGCATATTATTCATATATTCTCTTATTTTCTCTTTAGCACTCTGCATTTTCACCTGTTCTTGTTCTGTGAGATCCCTTTTGTCAGCTCCTCTAATTCTTGTTACTTCTTAACCATCTGTCTTTTCCTTTTATTTCTACCATGTTTTTAAATTCCAGTTTAATTTTAACCTTATACACTAACCGTAACTTCTGAAGAAAGTTCTATCTTACCCAGTAACTCTTGAATAACTTCCACTACCCATTCCTTAAATTCATTTCCTTTTAACAGGAAGGTGGGGAAGTGCCAGCTTCTCATTTGTACTTGCATTTTTATTTTAGTTGCTATTGGTGCAATCTGAAATAGTTATTGGATGCATGTCAAACCTTTCAATTAATAATTTAATTAATTGCACATGTTCCTGTGAAGTAGAATTTCTGTCTAGTCTAGCTCAGTCAATGTACCTTGGGGAATATCATGTACATTCTCTCCTACTTCTTACTACTGAATTCATGTCTTCCATACTATTTTCATAAATATTTTCAGAGATCTTTCCTCCTTTTTCATAGTTCCCTTCTAGGTTCCCCAAATACATCTTCACAGTTGCAAATCAAGTTTTTGTCCACACCTATAAGGAATATTCCCTGCTGAAAGCGGATTTTCTCTCCCAAAGTAGCAGTTTTAGGTGGAACATAAATACAAGCCAGAGCAATCCTCCTCCTCCTTTACCAGTAGCCCCTTACAGCCACATATATACCATTACTATCTTTTTTCCCCGTTTCTATCACTATTGGAGCTCCTCTAGCAACAAGAACAAGTACTCCCTTTTCCTCTGGCCCCTGACAGCCTACTGAATATCCCTCGTGAAATCCTTTCTTTTTTCGAATTCATGTGCTCTTTTCTTTCTAAGAGCGTGCCTCCAGTAGTTTTGTTATTTGCACTCTGCATTTCTTAAATATAATTTAGTATTTTTTTCTTTTTGTTTATACCTGTGAGGCCATTCACATTCCAAAATAATATACTTATCATAACCATTACAATAAGAAATTATTATGCCCACCTATTATATATGACAGCTTTTTTGAATGTCTACTTCCAGGTTTTGTGTTACATGTACCCCTTAATGTTTGGCAGGCTGATATTTTATACAGTTGTGTCTTGCCATCTACAACTGCACCTATGTCAGATTTTCAAGACTTTTGGTTTTAAATGAAAACCCTCAAAAAAAAATAGACACACCCCACAGAACACTCCAATAACCTATTAACTTAAAACACACAACACTATGTATATCTTCAAATAATAAAGTTTAATACTCTTCATAGGAACAATTGTTCCAAATTGACAGCTGCATACACAAGAGAAATCTAAGCTAAAAATTAAGGTTACCCATGCTAAGATGCATGTTACAGCCTGTGCTTCAACATAGACTAACTGCTGCCTGTTATTGTCTTTATTCTCCTCCCACATTCACAATGAGAAAGCTGAAGTTAAGCTTTTGCTCAGTGTGCAGCCATGTTATAAGCCCCACAGCAACTTAACAAGTTTTAAGCAATACAGTGTTCTAAAGTGAAATAATACCTAGGATGATCAGATTCATAGAATCATCTAGCCACTGTCACAATGAAAACTGATAAAAAAACAAGGATGAGGCACCTAACAGCTGAAATGCAAGACAGTAGTGTGCTAAGTAACTGGTAAAGCATTAGAGAAAGCATAGATGTGTAACGTACTAATTTAGTCAACAACTACAGGAGGGATAGGTTTGTTGAAGTATATAACAAATGAATTTCAAGTAAATGATGTCAGTCACTATCTAGCTTTTGTTTTTAAAGCAGCTAAAGAGTTTCCTTTATATGCAAGGTAATATTCTCCATGTGTCAGAAGCTATACTAACTGGCACATTACATATGAGCCAGCATTATCCCACGCCATCTTCACTTCATGTAAAATATTGACAAATCAGGCAACAGAATGAAATAACGAACACTGCAAGCACAATAACTACTTAAATGTAATCTTAAGAGCATAAAGGCATTATTCATAAATATTTTAAGCAATGGGGTAGGGATGCTACAAATTAGAATGGTGAACCAAAAACCCTTTGCAACTCATAATGGCAAGTATACCTTGGTGTAAGACTTTTTATGTGGTTTTACCCCAATATGTAATCACAATGGCTACTACAAAAAAGCACACGTGAATGCCTTCAGATACCACCCAATCCCCCAGGATCATAAGCTATTCATAGGTAGGTACTAGGCTATTGGCCCAAGGGCCTAAGTAAGCCTAGCCGACAAGGTTCCCTGGCTTACACCACCCAAGAAAGTTAATTTCCTGTGTCCCTGTCGAGCAGAGCCACAGAAGTGATCCCTGGGGTGTATTTCCTATTTCCCATCCACTCGTCAAGATTTTTCTTGAAGAGAGTAATGAGGAACTTTGCTTGACATAGATGGGTAGCTTGCTCCAGAGTATAGGAAGTCTCTGGGACAGGAATCTATCCCTCCAGCATATCCTGTTTGTTGTAGTGACAAGGTTTAGGTCCCTACAGCATGTAGCTTGGAGGTACTGGGATTTCTTTAGGTGTAGCATGTCCAACAACTCTGGGTTAAAAATAGCTTTATATTTTAGGCAGAGATCTCCTGAGAGTAGGCGATATGCTACAGAGTAAGCAGGAGTTTTTTGTGCTGGTCAGTGTAGGGCATCTGTTTGAGGCCAGTAATCCTCTTTGTGAGGTACTTCTGTGGCCTTTCCAGCTGCTGCAGATGTCTTGTGAGGTACATTCCAAAAGGGGCGTGGTACTCTATAATGAGTGCCAAGTAGAGGGGACAATGACCTCTTTTTGTCTGGATGAAAACCCTTCTGTGATGAGGTGTGCCACATAGAAGGATTTCCTGACTACTGTGGCGATGTGATTATCAAAGGAGAGACTACTGTCCACCTGGATCCGAAGGTCTCATCACATAATCGGTGTTAAGCAGACTGCCGTTTATGTGGTAGTTCATGGGTACAGAGTTTTTACCAAAGGGGATGACAATGCAACTTTTGGCATTGAGCTTGAGGCCATGCATCTGACACCAAGCATCTGTCTCAGTGAGACCCTTCTGTAGGATGTCCACATCATTTGGGGACTCGACTGTGGCTCCTAGTTTGCAATTATCTGTGAACTTCATTAGCCAGAGGCCTTCTGTGTTAGCCTGTACTTCAGAGAAGTAGATACCAAACAGGAGAGGTCCCAGGACTGAACACTGTGGTACTCCACTTGTCACTGGTTTGAAGTCAGATTTGGAGTCTGCAACTTTTACAGTGTGGGTTCTGTCAGTGAGCCAGGTGGCAACCCATCTTGTGACATAGGAATTTATACCTAGTTTAGTGAGTTTAGCTATAATTCCAGAAAGGGGGATGGTGTTGAAAGCCTTGGCAAGGTCAAGATAGGCTGTGAGAACCACCTTACCCTTGTCTACGGCTTTGGTGATGGCCTCAAAGTAGTTGATCAAGTTCAGAAGGCATAATCTGCCTTTCACAATCCCTAACTGGGTGGGGTCCAGAGTTTGGAGGTTACCAATGTCTGTTTATGAGTTCCATGATGATACTTTCCATGGCCTTGCAGACCAGGCTCGTCAGGCTAATAGGGCGATAGTTCCCAGGATCAGTGGTGGCTCCCCCTTTGTGGTGTGGGATAACTGTTGCTGTGTGCCATTCAGTGGGGACAAAGCCTGATGTGAGACTATGATTGAACGTGGTGATTACGTGGGGAGCCAGTTCGATCTGGAGTTCATGTAAAACACAGTCTGGGATGTTGTCCAGTCCCCATGGATGCTGTGCTTTTGGTTTTAGAGAGTACAGCTTTTACCTGAAAAGATGTGATTACAGGGACTTTGCATTCTTCCTGCATAAATATGGGCCCTTTAGGGGGTAACGTTAGCAGTGAACCTATCTGCCAGGATGTTGGCAATATCAGTTGGTTCTGTAATTTTCATGCCATTGTGCTGTAAACTCACAGCAGATCTGGGTGTTGCCATTGAGATTCTTGACATAGCTATAGAATGCTTTGTGGTTGTCCTTAGAATCAGTGGCAATTTTGTTTTTGTCGCTAGCTTTGGAGGATCTTATAAGGGATCTCAGCTTCTTGCTGAGGCTGACCAGGGAGCTCCTCCACTCATGGGATTTTACTCTCTTTTGCAAAAGTTTCTTCCTTCTGTTTTAAAGTTAGTTAATGGCAGGGGACCACCAGATCGGCTTCCTTTTTTTGGACGATAGCATTTTGGTTCGGTTTGGGATAGCATGATCCATGCACTCTAAGTGCTTACAGAGTGCATTTGGGTAGGATTCAGCAGTCGTAAATGTATTATCCATTTGCATGGGTGTCATGAAGTTCACCACTTCTGTCTTAAGAAGCATGAAGTTGGCAATGGAGAAATTTTTTACCATGGTTTCCTTAATGGTGGGGCGGGGGCAGGATGTGGATATCTAGGGTGATTAGCTTATGGTCGGATCTTACCAATGAGGAGTTGAGTTCAGGTGTGGAACACCGGTCACTCTTGTTGGTAATAACTAGGTCTAGGATATTGTTGCCCCTGGTGGAGGTGTGTATAAGTTGATCCAGGGCAGTGGAATTTATGAATTCCTGAAAGCGCTGAGCGAAGGAGTTGGTACATGAGTTTTCCCACTTAATGGTGGGGTAGTTGAAATTGTCCATTATTAGGGTGTTTGGTTGAACCCTAATACTTTTCAGTATATCAAGAAAAGAGGAGTGGGAATCATGGGGGATCTGTAGCAAGCTACAATTTGGACTGCAGTTTTGCCCAGAGTTAGTAGCACTTGGATAACCTTGGATGCATTATGCTGCGCAGCTAGCCTGGAGTTGTAGATATCCTTAATGAATATGGACACACCAATGCCTTTGGTGTTCTGGTCCAGGTTACATGGCCGAAAAATGTGGTATGAGTTATAGCCTGGTAATGCAGGGGTACTCTCTAGAGCCTTGAACCAGGTCTCAGTCACTGCACAGATATCGATGTTCTCCATTTTAAGGAGTGCCTCGAGTGAGTGCATTTTGAGATTTAGACTTCTGGCATTGAGTAGCATTACCCTCAGTTTTTGCTTGCCTGTTCCTGTTACAGTGGTGAATTTGTCATTTGAACCTTGCCTAAAAAAGGCACTATAGGGTTGGCAAGAGCCTTAGCCAATATCCGGAATCCCAGGAGCGACAGGTGCAGGCCATCTCTGGCAAAGCATTGTGGTCTGTCAACCATGTCGTCCCAGGCAGATACTGGATCCCCTTAGAATGACGCCAGAAGCTTAGCCAATTGTTGAAGTCAATCATTTTGTCCTTGTACTGCAGTATCATTCTGGCGATGGCAGGATGCTACTCAGGGCTAGGGTCATGCCTGCCTGGGCGACAAGATCAGAGAGCTCTTCCATGTCTCTTTACATGTAGTCCAGGGAGGTACATCTCAGGTCGTTCACATCAGCATGGACAATGACAGAGTCATATCTGTACTTGTTGTGGAGTGACCTGAGTGGGTGGGTTATGTGGTGGATCCTGGAACCCGACAGGCAGCTGACAGTAAATTTCTCCTTGTTTAGTCTGGTGAGTGGGACATCAGTGTGCCTGACTGTAGAGTCACCTATGACTAGTGTGTTGGGTATGTTGGTTTGCTGGTACACTGAGTCTGTGGGCTGTGTGTCATTTGGGTTGTGTTGCGGGTGTAGGCTGCTTACGCTTCTGCTTTGGAGGTCTCTGTTGCTTGAGAAGATTACTATTGAGAGACTCTGCAAAAGTTTTTGTGTTTCTATGTGTGGATTTTGGTGGTGTAGGTTTAGTGGGACTATGTGATGAGTGTGGTGTGGTGCAGGTGTTTAATTTCTCCTCTTGACTGTCAAGTTCAGTCTTGGTTGGAGAGACCTTTACCTCCAGTTTGGCTAGATAACTGCATCTCTCACACGTTGTGGTGTTGGGTGATAGGAGGAGAGGATTGTCTATGTACATGAGGCAATTGTTACATTGCCGCAAGATGCCCAGATTCATCAGATAGACAGAAGAGAACACTGGGAGCTGACCCTTGGACATGCCTGAATAAAAAAACTATAGACAAGTGAGGAAAGTGAGTATAAAGGCTGCTTTTCTTCTAAACAAGTGCGGAAAGTAAGTACAGAAACTGTTTTCCTCTAGGTAAAGAGGAAGGCTGTAAGGCTAACAACAAGTTCTGAACAAGTGCTGAGCATGAATAAGCAAATTCAAGTGCTAAAACTAAGAATCTGTACCTGGTTCTTGTGGTAGATAGGCTACGTAGTACTTACCACTCCCACTGATAAGCTAGAATGCTTTCCTCCAACACATAAAGGTTTGGGGGGCTCAGAAGCTTATAAACAGTCCTAGATACAGCAAATCTGTATCTGCACTAGACTAGTTACAGGAAAGGTGGGAAATTAGCACAAACGGCCAAAAAACAACAATTTCTGGGCCAGAAACTACTCTTGTGGTGGATAGGCTACCTAGTGCTTGCCACTCCCACTGATAAGCTAGAAGGCTTCCCTCCAACACAGAAAGGCTTGGGGGTCTCAGAAACTTACACATAGTCCTGGATACAGCAAATCTGTATCTGGACTAGACTAGTTACAGGAAAGGTGGGAAACAAGCGCAAACGCAGGCTTTTAAACCATAAAGTTGAAAGAGATGGAAAAACTGCCAAACGGTCAATAAACTACAATTTCTGGGCCAGAAACCTCTCTTGTGGTAGATAGGCAACCTAGTGATAACCACTCCCACTGATGAGTTAGGTGGCTTCCAATCCAACACAGAAAGGCTTGGGGGGCTCTGAAGCTTACAAACAGTTATGGATACAGCACATTCATACCTGGACTAGACTAGTTATAGGAAAGGTGGGAAACAAGCGCAAAAGCAGGCTTTTAAACCAAAAAGTTGAAAGATATGAAAAAACTACATAAACGGCCAATAAACTACAAGTTCTGTGCCAGAAACCACTCTTGTGGTAGATAGGTTACCTACTGCTTACCACTCCCACTGATAAGCTAGAAGGCTTCCCTAAAATGCAGAAAGGCTTTGGGGGCTCAGAAGCTTACAAACAGTCCTGGTTACAGCAAATCAGTATCTGGACTAAACTAGTTACAGGAAAGGCAAGAAACAAGCTTAGAATTTTTTTTTTTTGGAAAGAGGAAAGGGAGAAAGGAGAAACAGAAGATATTTCAAAATTAAGGACCTAAGTGGCTTGCCCTTCACAAATGTTCTCTCTGTATTAGGTAGAATGAGCTAGTGACACTAGACTGGGATAGAGCTGAACAGATGGGACTGGTAGGAGTGTCTGAAGTCAAAATATGATCTCACTGTACTCGGTTGAGTGAGCAAATGAGACAGACACAGGAGGATTGTTCAAACACAAATTTACAGGAGGGGCAGGCATTTCTAAAGCCACCAAGATTAATACCAGAACAAGAACAGGGAGGATGGGTGAGAAACTAACTGCAGAGACAGAGAGAGACTACAGTATTCCATGAAGCAATTAAATAGAAAAATAAATAACTACAGAGAGACACAGACCAATGAAACAATTAAATACACAGAAAAATAAAATAAAATGCAGTACAATCTTTTTTTTTTCAATAATAAATCTTTATTCTTTTCCAATTGTTAATACAATACTACAACACTACAACATATGTACATTATATACATGAATGCTTCCAACAGTTACATAAGATCATTATACATTAAGATAAAATTCTAAAAAGGTATTAAAAAAGAAAAAAGAAAAAAAAGATCTAGTATCAATATAAGGTTTATCTATACTAATCTCCATATTAAGTATGTACTTCCCAGGGAAAAGTGGATTAGAACATTAAGCTAACACAATGTTAAAGATTTGCTCCCATATTTTTGTATTATTTATATTTTTCTTATGATCTTTAATTAGTAATTTATGTGCTAAAATATGTTTTATCGCTACACTTTTAAAGTTTTCCCATGAAGTCAAAGATGGATTCAGCCAATTTGTAGCTATATAAAGCTTCATTAACAAGAAAATATTTATGAGTATGATCATTTGGGATCTGTTCAAGTTATTCGGAGGAATATGAAGAATCATAAACTCCCAAGAAAGTGTGGACTGTTGATAACCCATTTTTTGTAATTGAATTTTTAGAGAATTCCAAAGTTTGAATATACATTTACAGCTCCAGAACATGTGTAAAAGGTCAGCGGTTTGATCGATACAATATGGACATTTAGGTGAATTTTTCGAGTTGAATTTATGTAAGCTGAGGCGAGTGTAGTAAGCGTTATTAAATATCATCAGCTGAGTAAATAATAGCTTTTGAAGAGATACTGATTTTAAGGTTAAATTAATTGCTTTCAATATTTTATTATCATCAATCAGTAATAATTTATCCTTCCAGTATTTGGATAAAAGTATTTGGTTATTATATTTCACATCTTTTATCAAATTATATAAAGCCGTTATATATTTGAAGTCCTGCATAAGAGTTTACCATAAGTTTGAACAAATGGTTAAGTCTTCTTCTTTAATTTTAAAATTACTAAAATAAGTTATTGAAAGATCCTTTAATTGTCTCATTATAATTAAATAAGAGTTAGGAAGGCTCATCTCTCTTAACATGTCGTGTATTGAGATACCAAGAAAGGGATATAAATCAAGTATGGTTAGATCAATTATAAGTGGGAATTTTTTAAGATCTATCAATTGATTACTGATTTTCAAATTCGGGTTCTTATGAAATGGTTGGAAGGTCATCATATACTGTAAGAGATTTAGTGATTTAAACAGGTTTTGTATTGATATTATATATAATCTAATATGTTCCATCAAAGCGTATATTTTAAAGGTATCTTTATTTAAAAATGTAGTAGAATCTAACACTGCAAGTTTGTACTTAACTCAGCTAGTGATGCAGTTGATTGTAGGTATGTAGCAGAAGCCAAACAACTGAGATATTGAGCAGATGCAACTTTCTTTATATACTCTAATTACTTAAGCAACTATTCATGATTTTGCTTGCATCAATGAAATTACCCCGACTAAACTTAAAGGCATACTACCCCTGAATATGTAATGTACACAATAACATCCTGTAAACCACAATAAGTACATTCAAGATAAAAATATTAGTAATAGTACTAATAATGAACATAATAATATAAAACATACTTAAAAAATAAACTTAAAATTCAAAACATAGTTGATCTGTTTGTTGCAGTCAGATAAGTGTTTTTACAGTACACTTAAAATTAAACCTCTGCTGCCCTTTGCTTAAAAAAGGGAGCTATTGAACAATAATCATTTAAACCTGGCTTGCAACAAGCATTTAATCTCAGTTGCCATTTAGTTTCTCTGGCTTCTAATTTTAATTCATCATCCCCACACCTAGAGTCACTCGGTACTCTATCAATGACAAAGAATAAAAATCTCTTGTAGTTGGGACATTCTAGAGTGTGAACATATAAAGCATGGTTCATTTTTTTTTTTATTTTTAATGTCTCTAAGGTGCTCAGTAAAGTGATCCCGTAGCCTTCTTTTGGTCTTACCTACAGAGAAACCAGGGCATGATAAGCATGTAGCTAAATGAACCACCATAATGGTGTTGCAGTTGCACCTGCCCAGGCATCTTATAGTACATTCAAAACTTCCTATAAAGACATCCGTACCATCATTTATATTTTTACATGTCTTGCAAGCACCACATTTGTACATCAATGACCTGTGCTTGCCTTGTTCTGTTGACACTTTCAAGAATATTCTTTATATTACGCCATCTACTGTACACAACCTTAGGTTTATGTCCTAACATTTCCTTCATTTCTTTGTCAAAATGAGTTTCCCTTATATTATTAACATTTGATACCAAGTTTGATGTTTCTCTATTGCATTGTAATACCAGAACATTGGTATCAAGCTTGGCTGTGTTGGTTCTATTAATATTTTGACCTGCTTTCAAAATAGGCTTAAATGTAGTATTTCTTTTAAGCATAACTTCTCTCTCCACTTTCAGCAGAAGACGTAAGGGGTAGCCTCTATTTAGGAACATTCCATTTAATGTTTAGATCTCTTTTTTAAATGTTTCATCGCTATTAATGAGCCTAGATAACCTAACCATTTGGCCTTTTATTATACCCTTCCTCTGATGGAAGGGGTGGCAACTGTTATAGTGCAGTAACATATTGGAATATGTTTCCTTTCTGTGGATGCTACTGGCCAAGATGCCCCCAGCAATGTCCTTAGTCAACTCAATATCTAAAAATTCTATCTTATCAAGGTGCCATTATATGTGAACTCAAGGAAAGTGGTTGTGCCACTGATGTATTTTACGAAGTCGTTCATTACATGTTCCTCTCCTCGTCATAAAATTAGTATAGATACCTCACATACAACAATACATTGGCCATAAAGGCAGAGGAAAAAACATTTTATCTCCCATTCTAGGAGAACCAGATACGCAAAGCTAGGGGCACGTCTGGCCCCCATAGCCACTCCTGCTTCCTGATGATAGAATTCACCTTCAAAAATCATAAAGTTGTTAGTCAAGAGCACTTCCATGAGTTCAACTAATAAAATGACCTTGGATTGATCTACTGACTTGTAACCCATCAAACTTTCCCTGAAGAACTCTAACCCTTCACTGTGGGGGATTACTGAGAACAAGTTGACCATGTCCACAGTTAGGAAAGAAAAATCCAAGTTCTCTGTATTTATTTGTCTTAACTCCAAACAGTGCCATGAGTTTTGAGTATATGCTGTGCCTCACTTACCGCTAGACTTGCCACTTGTCTATATATGCTAATGGTTCAGTTTTAGAACCTCGGGCTGCTACTATCGGCCTAAAAGGGGGGGGGGGTTGTACACATTTTTATGAATCTTTGGTATTCCAAAGATTACTTGTGTTCTTGGTCTATCAACTGTTAAATATTGTATTTCCACAATTTCTACTTCATTTCAACCATCAATCCTGGCATAAGCTCTATTAACAGCATTTCTTGAAGTCCTACTATAAGTTGTGGTGTCATTCAACATTTCAAGCATTTTGGAACTGTAATCTATGTGAGACATAATGACTACCCACCCTTGTCTGGTTTCATTACACAATAAATCTTGTTTCCTGCCAATTCATTCAAAATAATGGCTTCATCTCATTACAACCTCCAATGTGCCCCATAGTTGACGCAAAAGGTTTGATTACTCCTCCCCTAGCTAAACACTTGGATACTAGGTTAAAGAGCTTGGTTTATAGTGAACCTCACATATGTAAAGACTCATGGAGTTTTTTGGAATTAATAGATACAATACCTTTCAAAGAAACATATGGGTTTATAACTATCGACATCAAGGACCTCTATTCTTTAATACCTCATAATATTGGTCTTGATTGGTTTACTGAGTTTCTTTATGATAAAAATATTGAACATTTTGATGCTTTAGTTTATACACACCTTTATGGAAATAGTTCTTAAAAACAATTTCATTTTATTCAATCATGAGGTCTACCTACAACAAGAGGGAGTGGCTATGGGCTCAGCCTGTGGTGGCCTATATGCTAACATTGTTGTCACGCAATGGGAAAATAATTTATTCCCTTCAACATTTTTTTACAAACATGAGGTGTTACACTCGTTTCCTTGATGACATTTTTATTTTATGGGATGGACCTAATGAATCCATTAATGAATTTGTGTTGAATATTGATTCAACTACAAATTTTATAAAGTTTACTAACACCTAAGGATTAGATCAGATTTCGTTTTTAGACATTCTTTTAACAAAAGATTATCAGAACAAGAAATTTACATCAAAAAATTTTAGAAAGGACAAACACTCCAACTCTACTTCACTTTTCTAGTACCCATCCATTGAAACAAAAGAAAGCTATTGTAAAAGGCCACTTTGTACATGCTACATGCATGGTCTCCACCATGGATGATTTTTTAGGTGAATGTGATAACCTCAAACAAATGTTTTTAAAGAGAGATTACCCCTTCAAATTCATCACAGACATCCTGCTGGAGGTAGTTGACAAAACAGAAAGGGGTTTTTACCTTCCCCTGCTATCAGATCATGAAATGAATAATGGTCCAACCATTACCAGTGCTACTACTATCAATATCAAGGACATCAAAGATTATAAGACATCCTTTATTACTGTTTTCACTCCAAATAGCTATAAATTGAAGAACATTTTAGACAAGAACTGGTCTATTTTAAGTCGAAACAAAACCATAAGACCACACATAGGTATAAGTCCCACAATAGTTTTTAAAAAAGGTAGAAACTTAAAGAGTACCATTGAAACTAAGAAACCCATTCCAAATCTAAAGATATGTATATGAGTAAATATGGAATGAGCAATTTTTATAACCCCCCCACTACTTAAATATACCAACTCCGACATCGCGCTACAGTGTAGGAAACGGAAACCTTCTGTTTCCGCACTGTATTGTGCTGAAGTGCAATCTCGGAGTTGGTATATTTAAGTAGCGGGGTAGTGTGGGTGGCACAGCCCTCTATGTGGGGGTGTAGGGGGGCTTGCCCCCCTGCTTACACCCTTTAGTTTTTTTGGGGGGGTGAAAATGCTTTTAACATCAATTCGGACTTTTAATAGTCTGATCACTTGTGTTCGATGTTTAGTGATTTGAACTATTAAAAGTCTGATGATGTGATATAGACCCCTTCAGAGGCTAGTCAGTATGGTGGCACATGTAAACTGTCAACTCTAAGAACTGATGTTTTGTTACAATTTGATTCATGTCAAACTGCAGTTGTCTCGTGTGGTCACTGTAATGTTTAACATGGTGCTACCAAGTATGAATGACCGTCATGTAAACTGGAATCTGCATATGTGTTATACATGCCTTATGATGTGTGATTTTAAAATTGTTCATGACTTGTAGATGAAACTTTGAGCGGGTGACTTGTTCTTGGGATTTGGAAATGTCCTGAGTCAATAAGCAATTTAATACATAAAATTGTATTAATGCCAGTGTATGGACTGCCTAGCTGATGCTACATGCATTTAGTGTAAATGTACTGTCATGGAAATGTGCATCGTCTTGGCATGAACTATGAAGAGTAAGCTTACAGTCCTGCACACTGGGCCCTTGGCAAGTGGCATGTATGAAGGAATTACATTGCCAATGACAAAGGAACAGTTTTGTATCACAGAATTCACGTACTGAAAGTACAGAGAAAGCAGGCAGTAAACTACTGAGGCATATGTCAGTATACTGTTATACAAGCGGCCTTTTCATCATTTGTCTGTACTACATTTTGTATTGTCAGCATATCATTTGACATTGGTGAGTAGTCTCAGCATCAATTTGCAGGATGTGCTGTGTGACTGTCACTTTCAGTACATCCCTTTCCAGACATGTATTTCACATGGATAAACGTAACAGGTGAGTATACATGACAGATGTGCATTTCGGCTTAGTACTGTGTAAGGGACTTGTGTCAGGGCAGAATGTAATCATGTTTACATTGTAAAGGTTTTTAACTACTTAGTCCCGTTGATAGAACATTTGCAAATTGTAACATCTAACCTGTTTCTTCTGCTTGTATGTCACTTGGGCAAGAGGAGGTGAGCATGCAAGTTGGCAATGTTTTTTGGTACATGGTGTTGCTTCTGTGTATGACTTGTGGCTATGGACAAGTAATATTAATTATACAAATGTACTGTTAGTGTACAATGTTACTTCACAACGTTTCTAATTTGTATTTTAGTGTCCGACTGGGCGAGGTGATGGCTGGTAAAGAAATTAGTGGAAAGGGTAACAGAGGAGTACTGTGGAAAATCAACGCAAACCTTTTGCTTAAATCAGTCCCAGGTTTACAGGAGCTGACCACTGTGGCATTGAGCAAAGATTGCGGAGAAAGTTGGAGCTGGCCAGTACACAATCGCCATTATGTATGGTCTCTCCAACAGCTGTAATCAGGAAAAGATTTATGATGATATAGCACACCTGTTCAGAAATGCTTGTATAGGCAAGCATTAAGGACAACAGTACTTGTGAAATACCAACGCATAATGGAGCTTGCTGTATATAGATAATGATATAAAGCATGAGTATAAAGGCCAAACCAGGAAGCCAGCTGTTTAATCTCAGCCCTACCGTGCCCTCCAGCCCTTACCACAGGACACTGCGGGTCACACTTGCCTGGGCGCGCCACACAGCCTGCCACTTAGTACCCACGGACTAAGTGTAACAGAGGTAAAGGCAAGTTTAACAAGAGGAGTGAATGGAGCTCATAAACAAAGAT
Organism: Protopterus annectens; assembly: GCF_019279795.1. Classification (NCBI taxonomy): domain Eukaryota; kingdom Metazoa; phylum Chordata; order Ceratodontiformes; family Protopteridae; genus Protopterus; species Protopterus annectens. Next base: position 647,871,152 of record NC_056745.1, on the reverse strand, counting down.
ATAGGGGACTTGCAGAACAAGGATATAGGCCCGAAGCAGACATCATTTGAATGCCTTTTGACTTCTGAACTTTGGAAGATCAACCAGTTGAGCTTGGTCAAGAAAGATCAGCAGTATAGCCTACCTACCTTGAAGAAAGGCAACCTTACATCCTACCTGGTATTGTAGAAAAAACTAAAGTCACCAAATGTAAACCCACCCATGTCACAAGATGGGTTGCAAACTGGCTTATGTACTTAAATACAGAACCCAACTGCACAGAGTTGCTCAGACTCCAAGCCGGTCACAAGTGGTGTGTGTCAGGGCCCAAGTCGTGGGTCCCTCGGTCCTGGCATCTACTGGCTTCTACTAAGTCCCATGGGGCATGGTCTTGGACAACAACTTTGCACTTGCAGAGGGCTCTTTGGTACCATAGTGGAAGCTGCAGAGATGCATCGCGGACGGGGATCCTTCAGGGAAGACGCACTGGAAACAGAAGGTGGGGCCAAGGCCAGAGCCAAAAGTTAAGTATAAAAAATAAATAGATATACCCATAAAAAAAACACCATAACCCCACCTCGCCTAAAATTTGTATATCAAATACCATATAAAGGCACTAAGCAGCAATTACCATAGAGGGGGAGGGGGACCTGGGGACACAGAGTGACACAGAACTTTCTTTGAGACTCTGGGAGACAGTGGCTTCTCTTTGACACCTTCTACATGAAAGGATCTACATGAGGATTCTACAAGAGGTCATCTAGTGAATTCCTGTCACGAAGGGATTTCACTCCATCATTAGATGATCAGTACAATCCCTGTGTTGTTCAATTATCATACCGACAAATGCCGGCAATCCCAAAAGTTCCTCACCATCTCACCAAGGATAGACAAAAAAAAAGAGAGTATGCTGCCAGATTGAAGAAACTCCAGCTCTTCATATGCACATACCGTCGCTTCTGCTCAGGCAGTGATGTATACAGAGAGCCATGTCAACCGTCCAAATGGACATTAATGGACATGTCCAACTTCAAAAACCACAAAACCACCAAACCACAAAACTCAAAAACCTTAAAAACCTTAAATAACTAGGATAATAAGACTTGGGTGGAGCATAAGATTTATCACCAGAGACTCCCTATGCTGTAAAATAAAAAAATGCTGTCCATGTGAAGCAAGCACGACTCTGCTGACTCTGTTCAAGAAATCTAGACCTGTGGGGGAGAATTAGGTTTACCCCAGAATCATAGAATCATCACTACTGGATCACTGCTGGCACAACTAAATACACTAGTATTTATTTTTTCATATAAGGGGTGGCGTGAATAAAAAAAAAAATTTGGGCTAGGCTTATAAATGCCTTAGGGCAGATAGCCTAGTATGAACCTATGAACCTATATGTATGTGTGGTGTGCTAATTAATGAGGCATTGAGAAAGGTAAATGATCAACTTCCATGAAATTCATGGGTAAAATATATCAGACTGTGTGGATGTCTATCAAGAGAACCTGGTAATGTTTAGGAACACCTGGAATGTTTGTTTTTGTCAGGATTTCCACTAGGGCTTGTGCGAATGCTGAAGTATGCAGTTGTCCGATTCAATATATATATATATATATATATATATATATATATATATATATATATATATATATATATATATATATATATGTGTGTGTGTGTGTGTTTTTTTTCCAGCTGCAGTTTCTACAGTGGTTTCTAGGACTAGTCCTAATGAAGAAAATGTAGGTGTGTAGAGTGATTTGCCTCTCAAGTGGTGCATGTGGCTGGAAGCATGGGTGATGTATTTGGCAGGCTAGGAACAGCTCTTGAAACACATTCTTCAAACTGACAATGAAGGAAGTCACCTTGATAAGGCTGTGTTGCGCTTGGCAAGATTTTGATAAAGTTAACAGACATATGCTTAGAGAAGAATAGTCTACAAAGCAAACTCTAACACTGCTAGATACTGCCTGGTAGAGAACATAGACAATCTGAATTATGGCGAGTCTCTTGTAAGACGCAATGCATGTATTTATGTTGGGATAACTTACCTTAGTAGCTTTGCACTATGCTCAGCACTGGTAAACATCTGTAGTGATGGCAAAGCAGTTTGTAGAAAATTTTGGGCACATCTGTGTGGACAAACTGGTAATGGAAAATGTTAGCATAATTATGGATATGCGGTGATGTGTTGTGTAAAGTCTTGAAAAGGTGGGACAAATGGATATGCTGGAATGATGCGTCCCCTGGACCCTCTAAAGGAACACTGACATTGTGATAATAGCACTGCTGATAGTAAAGAATAATGAGTCAGTGATGCTTGACATGACAAAGGAGCAGTGATTGCAGTCAGCCAAATACAATTAACATGCTAAGTAATCGATTTTAAATGCTTGGGCTCCTGCAGCTGTAGAAGACTGATAGTTGTAATCACAGGTGAAGTGAAAGGATCAGAGAAACGTGTGGCAAAGGTATGCATATCGCTTGTCTGTACTGCAAGAAAAGAAAGGTTAAAAGATTACCCTGTCATCAAATCATGCATTGTAATGTATTTCTAGTGACAAACAAAAGTCACTTGACTGGTCAGCAAACAGCATGTAAAATAATTCTAATAGTCTCATAAGGAGAGAATGTTAAAGTGACATTGGCCTTCAGTTAAGAATGTTATTCTGTAAACAGTTAATGGCTGTCAGCAGAAGTGCACTTTTATGGGCCATGAGCACCTGGTGTTATCCTTCACAGGTGCCACACCTTAACCCTAATGGAAAGCAACTGGCATAATCATGTTGGCAGGGGAGCCATAGGAATATCTGCCTATTTGTAGGTAATGGTGTATGGGCATGTCAGGGCTGTTACGACACTGCCAATATACTGTGTAAGAGTGGCCATTTTGACAGCGGTGTAATATACAGCAGTATATGACCAGTACAGTCCACATCATACTGGAGGCTGATTAATAGATTAAGTAAGGTATTTAGTGGAAGACGGCCACGATTTCCACAGTAAGTCCATGCAGTAGCATCAAGTTTCTGGTTGAGGGAAATTAAATTGATGTTGGTGTTTTTAATACTTGACATTGATGCATTCATGTGTGCCCGCACTGGTTTCGTGGAATTATAGAAAGGAACAGAAAAAGCATATTTAAGATTAATAATTAGTGAAGGGTGTATACTTATAGAGATAAATGGACAGTGCACATACATATTTGTAAAGGGACGTAGTGGAATGAAAGCAAAATATGGAGTAAGACACTGCATACTAACTGGCAAAACTCTCAGTATACCATGATACTGTTATGATGCAGTATAGGTACTTGATTTGGATTGTGATTCTGGACTTCTAACGGGTTGGAACACAAAATTGGCCATTTTTGGCACTATGACAATCCAGCAAAAATGTCAAACTACAATCTCCAAATTTTCTGAACAGCCCTACCGATATGTGACAAAGAACAGTGAGGAAGTGCAGGCAACAGTACAGTAACAGCTGCATGAACAAAGAGCATACATTTGCAATGGCCATGCTTACACATTAATCTCATCTTTTTACATAGGAAGATGTCCATCACAATTAATAGACAAAACTGCATATGATTACATGAAGTATGTGATACCGTAATCTTCTTAAATTGCCACTTAAAAAAACATGCGACTACAGTCATGCAAGTCCATGAAATATGTTTATAGTCTATCATTTGTTAGCTATTTAACCAAACTGGAAGGATTGAAACTGGGAGTTTGATGGTTTGCAAATCAGTGATTTTCCTAATGCTATGGAGTTTGGATCTAAATTTGACAGGAGGAGGAATGCAACAAAAAAAAGTGTCCCACTGTAAGGAAGGAAATCATACACCAATGCACTGTACAAGTATGTACACAAATGCATGGACCTTGCCATACCAAATGGAACTAAGACCATCTCCTTCAAAAAAAAAAAAAAAAAAAAGGAAGCCAATCTGGTGGTCGCCAGCGATCAATAAACTCTACAACAAAAGGAAGAAACTATTGCAGAAAAAAATGAAGTCACAAGACTGGAAAACCTCCCTTATCAGTCTCAAAAAAAAGCTGAGATCTTTTATCAAATCCTCTAAAGCCAGCTATGAAGGCAGAATTGCAGCCAACACCAAAAACAACCACAAAGCCTTCTATAGCTATATTAAAAACCTCCAAGGCAATACCCAGATTTGCTCTGAGTTATTGCACAATGGCACCTCCTATACTGAACCAACAGATAAAGCCAACATACTGGCCAACAGATTCAGTGTCAACTTTACCCCTATCCCCCCCCAAGGGCCCTATCACAATACCAGAAGAAAGCCTGGTACCCACCATTTCTACGGCACAGGTAAAAGTGCAATGTCCAAAGCCAGGAATACAGCATCCATTGGACGTGATAATATCCCTGGCTGCATCCTACATGAGCGACAAAATGAACTGGCACAACATCTGTGTGCCCTGTTCAATCACAGCCTTACCTAAGGCTATGTCCCTAATGAATGGTGCACTGCTAGTGTCATTTCGCTCCATAAAGGGGGAGCAACTACAGACCTTGGGAACTATCACCCCATTAGCCTGACAAGTCTGGTATGCAAAGCTATGCAGCGCATCATCATGGACCTGCTTAACAAAGTTACAGGCAACCTCCAAACTCCTGACCCCACACAATTTATTTTTGTCAAGGGGAGATCCTGCCTGCTGAACCTGGGTGACTGAGGCAGTCACCAAGGCTGTGGATGAGGGTAAGGCAGTGCATACAGCATAACTCCACCTGGCTAAGGCCTTTAATACCATTCCCCACTTGGGTATCAGTGATAAACTCACCAAACTAGGCATCAATCCTTATATCACTAGGTAGATTGCAAAATGGCTCACCGACAGGGCCCACAGTGTGAAAGTTGCTGATTCCAAGTCAGACTGCTGTCCAGTCATGAGTGGAGTTCCACAGGGCTCGGTCCTGGGCCGTCTCCTGTTTGCCATCTACTTCTCAGAAGTCCAGGCCAACACAGGAGGACTCTGGCTGACCAAGTTTGCTGATGACTGCAAGCTAGGAGTCATCATCAACTCCCCAGGTGATGCAGATATCCTACAAAAGGGCCTCTCTGAGACCAGTGACTGGTGTTGGAACCATGGCCTGAAGCTTAATGCCAAAAATGCAATATCATCCCCTTTGGAAAAAAAACTAATTTCCCATGAATTACCATGTTGATGGGAGCCCACTGAACACTGAAGGGGACACAAGAGCTCCGGCCACCTCACCTTCGACCACCACACTGCTACTGTGGTCAGAAAGTCCTTCTACATGGCACATCTTATAACCAAAGGTTTTGCATCCAGGAAGAAAGAGGTCATCATCCCTCTCTACTCATCCCTCATTAGACCAATCAAATATAACGTTCCATTTGGCATGTACCTGACCAGACACCTACAACAGCTGGAGAGGCCACAAAAGTACCTCACTAAAAGGATCCTAGGCCTTAAACACATGTCCTACACAGACAGACTCAAGAAACTTCAGCTGTTTCCAGTCTCTTATCATCTACTTAGAGGTGATTTCTGCTTGACTTATCAAGCCATGACCGACCCAGCCCTACTTAAAATGCTACACTTAAAGAAATCACAATCCCTCAGCACCACACACGCCAGAGATGACAACCTCATTACCACAATTAACAGAACATGCTGGAGGGACAGGTTCATCTCCCAAAGACTGCCCATACTCTGGAATAAGCTTCCCATTCATGTCAAGCAGAGCAACTCACTGGCCCTGTTCAAGAGAAATCCTGACGACTGGCTGGGTAACAGAAAGTTCACCCCAGGGATCACTCCAGTTGCCCTACTGCATAGGGGCACTGTGAACTAACATTGAGTGGCATGGTGCCTGGGTAATATTTTTGGGCTAGACTTGAAAAGGCTCCAGGGCCATTAGCCTAATACACACCTATGAAAGGCTGTGACAAGAAAACAGTACATTAGTTAGGTCACCTGCTGTGAACTGTCAATCACATGCAGATAATGGTTCAAATTACCCTTAGCACTCTGGCAGTAGGGAAGGTAGGTGTGAAGAGGGAGGAGAGATATCTTGAGGAACTCAACTGAGACTTCACAAAAGAAATCAAGTTCATAGGTTAATAGGTTGGTACTAGGCCATCGGCCCTAGGACGTATACAAGCCTAGCCATAACAGTTCCCTGGCTATTTCTTCCCACAATATTTACTTCAATGGACCCCTGTCTAGCAGGGCGACTGATGTGTTCCCTGGGGTATATTTCCTATCTCCCATCCAGTCGACAAGGTTTCTTTTGAAGAGGGCCAAGGAGGCACTCTGCTTGACATGTATGGGCAGTCTATTCCAGAGTATGGGGAGTCTCTGGGTCAGGAACCTATCCCTCCAGCATGTTTTGTTCATTGTGATGACAAGGTTTAGATCCCTGGAGCATGTGGCTCTGATAGATTGGGATTTCTTTAAGTGTAGCATGTCCAACAGCTCTGGATTTGACATGGCCTTGTATATTAAGAAGAGATCGCCTCTGAGTTGACGATATGCGACAGAGTATAGCTGGAGTTTTTTTAGTCAGTCAGCATAGGGCATCAGCTTTAGGCCTGTGATTCTTTTAGTGAGGTGTTTCTGCGGCCTTTCCAATTGCTGCAGATATCTTGGGAGGTACATACCAAATGGGGAGTTGTACTCTTATGATGGGTCTAATGAGGGATGAATACAGTGGGACAATGACCTCCTTTTTTCTGGACGAAAAGCCCTTAGTGATGAGGTGTGCCACATAGGATTTCCTGACTGTTGTGGCGATGTGGTTACTAAAGGTGAGACTACTGTCCACCTGTGTTCCTAAGTCTCTTATCACACTTTCGGTGTTTAGTGTACTGCCACCTATGTGGTAATTCATGGGTACATGTTTTTTCCCAAAGGGGATAACTATACACTTTTCTTGGCATTGAGCTTGAGCCCATGACTCTAGCACCAAGCATCTGTTTCTATAAGGCCCTTTTGTAGAATATCCACATCATTTGGGGATTCATTAATGGCTCCCAGGTTGCAGTCATCTGCAAAATTTGTTAGCCAAAGTCCCTTAGTGTTGGCCTGTACTTCAGAGAAGTAGATGCCAAATAAGAGCAATCCCAGGACTGAACCCTGAGGTACTCCACTTGTAAGTTGTCTGGAGCTGGATTTGGAGTTGGCTACTTTTACAGTGTGGGTTCTGTCAGTAAGCCAGCTGGCAACCCATCGAGTGACGTAGGGATTTATTCCCAGCTTAGTAAGTTTATCTATGATTCCAGAGTGGGGGATGGTGTCAAAGGCCTTGGCGAGGTCCAGATAGGCTGTGTGGACCGCCTTACCCTCGTCCACGGCTCTGGAGACTGATTTGAAGAAGTCAATCAGGTTCAGGAGACAAGATTGGCCCTTCACAAACCCAAACTGGGTGGGCTCCAGTGTATGAAGGTTGCCAATGTCTTTGTTTATAAGTTTCATGATAATACGTTCCATGGCCTTGCAGATCAGGCTTGTCAGACTGATGGGATTTTAGTTCCCAGGAGCCAAGGTGCATCCCCCCTTGTGGAGTGGGATAACTGTAGCTGTGCATCACTCAGTGGGCACGAAGCCTGAGGTGAGGCCATGATTAAACATGAAATTAAGTGAGGTGCCAGTTCACTTTGTAGTTCATGTAGTGCACATCCCGGGATGTCGTCTGGTCCCATGGATGCTGTATTCTTAGCTTTGGGGAGAGTGGTTTTTACTTGTGTGGCCATGATTAGCAGAATTTGGCAATCTTTCGGTACTGAGATGGGCCCTTTAGGGAGTGAGAGGGAGGTGAAGCTGGCACTGAATCGATCTGCCAGGATATTGGCAATGTCCTTGGGATCAGTATATTTAATGCCATTCTGTTGTAGCTCAGAGCAGATCTGAACATTGCCATTTGGATTCTTGACATAGTTACAGAATGCCTTGTGGTTGTCTTTAGAATCTTTGGCAATTTTATTTTCGTAACTAGCTTTGGAGGATTTTATGAGGGATCTCAGCTTCTTACTGAGGCTGGTAAAGGAGTTTTTTGCATCCTGGGATTTTCCCCTTTTCTGCAACAGTCTCTTCCTTCTGTTGTATAGTTCTTTATGACAGGGTACCACCAGATTGGCTTCCTTTTTTTGGAGGAGAGCGTCTTGGGTTCTATTTGGGATGGCACGAGTGGATGTGCTCGTACAGTATGTTAGTGTAGGATTCGCCAGTCGAACTTTCAGTTCCCATCTGCATGGATGTCAATGAAGTTTGTCACTTCTGATGAAGTTGGCCTTGGAGAAGTTTTTTATGGATGTTTCCTTACTGGGGGGTGGGATGTGGATGTCAAAGGTGATTAGCTTATGGTCGACTTAACCAACGAGGGGGTGACCACTGGTGTGGAGCATTGATTTCCCATGTTGGTAATGACCAGGTCTAGGATATTGGAGCCCCTGGTGGGACTATGGATTAGTTGATCCAGGGCGTTGGAATTTATGAATTCCAAGAACCATTGGGCAAAGGTGTTGGTACATGAGTACTTTTCCCAGTTAATGGCAGAGTAGTTGAAATCACCCAGCTTTAGGGTGTTTGGTTGTATCTTAATATTTTCCAGTATGCTTAGAAAGGTGTAGTAAGAATCTTGGGGCATGGTGGGGGACATGTATCAAGCTACAATTTGGATTGCAGTCTTACCTAGTATTAGTTGCACCTGGAGAATTTTGGATGCATTGTGTTGGGGAACTAGCCTGGAGGTGTGAATATCCTTGGTGAATATGGACACTCCTCCACCTTTAGTGTTTCGGTCCTGGTTTGGTGGCCAAAAACTGTGGTAAGAGTTGTAGCCTGGTATTGCAGGGGTGCTCTCTGGAGCCTTGAACCAGGTCTCAGTTACTGCACAGATATTGATGTTCTCCATTTTTAGGAGTGCCTTGAGAGAGTGAACTTTGAGGTTTAAACTTCTAGCATTACCTTTAGATTTTGCATACTTGCACCTGTTACAGTGGTGGTTTTGTCCTTTCAGCGTTGCCTAAAAAAGGCACTACAGGGGTGCCAAGAGCCTTAGCCAATAACCTGAATCCCAAGGGCGACAGGTGCAGACCACCTCTGGCAAAGCATCATGGTTTGTCGATCATGTCATCCCAGCAGACAGATACTGGATCCCCTTTGAATGACACCAGAAGCTTAGCCAATTGTTGAAGTCAATCATTTTGTCCTTATACTGTGGTGGTATTCTGGGCAAAGGTAGGATGCTACTCAGGGCTAGGGTCATACCTGCCTGGGCCACATGATTGAGGAGCTCTTCCATGTCTCTTTTCATATAGTCCAGGGAGGTACGTCTCAAGTCATTCATTCTAACATGGACAATGAGAGAGTCGTATTTGTACTTGTTGTGGAGTGACCTGAGTGCATGCGTTATGTGGCGGATCCTGGCACCCGACAGGCAGCTGACTAATTTTCTCCTTGTTCAGCCTGGTGAGTTGGACATCAGTGTGCCCGACTATAGAGTCACCTATGACTAAAGTGTTGGGTATGTCATCTTGCCTTAGGGGCTGCTGTTGGGTGGCACACTGGTGTTGTGAGCTATGTGATACTTTGGTTGTGATTTGTGTTTGTTTGCGTTTCAGCGTTGGAGGTCCTTGTTGCTTAGGCAGGTTAATGTTAAGGGCCTCCGCATACATGGTTTTAGTGTTGCTATGTGTGGGTGTTGGTGGCGAAGGTTTTGAAGGGCTATGTGTTGCTTGAGATGTAGTGCAGATGTTAATCTTCTCCTCTTGATTGTCTAGCACAATCTTGGCTGGAGAGAGCTTTGCTTCCAGTTTGGCTATGTAAGTGCATCTCTCGCTGGTTGTACTGTTGGGTGGTAGGAGGAGAGGGTTGTCTGTGTACATGAGGCAATTGCTGCATTGCCCCAGTATGCCCAGATTCACCAGGTGGACAGGAGAAATCACCGCTGACCCTTGGACATGCCTGATTAGGTGCTTTTTTTTTTTTTTTTGTAAAGTACAAGAGCTGTTTTCCCTTACATTGGCAAGTTACTTTGCAATTACAGTCTTAGTGCCTATGATTAATTTCTCCTTATTAACAAGGAGAGTTGAGTGCTTGTATCAGTTTAAAGCTTCCTAGTGTTTTCCAGCAGGTTTTAGAGAAAGCGCTATTCACAGGGACTCCAACCAGAAAGAGTCAGAAGTCAATGCACTCTGCTCCTTCTCTCACCAGGTTCATTGTATAAGCACAGATTCCAAGCTGTCACCTATAAAGCAGTTAGTAAGCTTTCTGGTGATTAGCAGTCTCTAGGAAATAATGTAACTGCACTCTTTCTCTCACCAGGAGAAAACAGAAGCACTAATCCCAAGATGATTACTGAGAGGCAGGATGTGGACTCTTGAATAACTGGTGATCTTGCAGTAGATGCTTAAAGGTAAGATGAAAAAAATGGTTTATCCTAAACACTGCAGTGTGCACTAGAGGAATTAGATGCAAAAGTAAGTAACTTAAGTTTTACCTGTCTAAAAAAGTTTTAGTGGAGAGTCACTATTTTTAAAACAGCAAGATAGATTGAAAGGGAGTGGTCACTTTTGTATTCTGGTACTATGGAATGCAGTAGGATGGCCAATAAATTTAAATAGTTGAAGGGGAGTGATTTCACAAAATGACAATTTTGTGCTTACTCACACAAGCCAGTAAAAGTAGAGAGGAAATGAGATATATGGTCAAATTAACATCAGGAGCAGACAACTAGAAAGACAGTGGTGTTTAAGAATACAACATGCAGTTAAAAGCAGAATACAAGTAAAACACAAGGAAAAGAAAACAAATCACAATATTTAAAACAGAAAAAGGCAATAAAGTAATGCAAAATACAACAAATAAAAATCAAACTAACCTTTCCCTCACAGCAAAGTGTAGCACAGTCTGGGTGAGCCTTTCTAGCAAAGTAAAGTTAACATTTCTAAGCAGAAACAGCAATAAAATGCACTTTTCAATTCTGTTCTGTGGCATTTGCACTATTTGTGTTTGAAGTAGTCATTGAAAAAGATAAAATGTTAACCAAAACTAGGTGACTACAACACAGGACTGTATGCCTGTAAAACCAGTGCAGTGACAGGAGTTTTAGGAAAAAAGTGGCAGGCAAGATGCAATTTTTTTGAGAGACAAACAATGCATTCTGGGATACCTAGAGGCAGCCTAAACAAGCCAAATCACTCAAAGATGCTAGACCCCATGTAGTCAGACTCAGGAATTATGTACAAAAATATTTAAAAATCTGTACATAGTCCCAGAGTGGTGCTAAAATGTAGGCTATACCAAACCATGATGAAATAAACATTTTTAGAGTCTGTGGGTAGGGTCATCCTTTAAAGTGGAATTATTCTTCTGCACAGATTGTGCATATTTACTGATACTGATGGACTGTAATGACAGAAATTTGAGTGTTTTTTATGGTTGAAATGTTCTGAATTTGTCAGTTTTGTCATTACTGGTTCATATGTTTTGTTTCATTGCTTACTGGAAAATTTTTCAAAACTATACATTTAAAATACTCTGTACCAAGTGGTGCTGTATTATATATGGGATGTAATTTAATTATACAATCAGGAAGGTGAATGAAAAAACTTTTGCATGGTCCTAAAAATGTTCGCAAGATACCTATGCTTTGAAAAAAGCCCAAAGGTAAACAATCCGCCAACTAGCCAGATGCATTTTCCAGAAATGTGGCTTTCAATGCTGTTTAAGTGAATGTGAGTTTCAAAGGCAGAGAAGTTTTAATGCCATGTCTGTTTTCATTGCGAGACTTTTGGTGTTCATGCTATAATTTATAATAGTAGAGTTTTTTGTCATGCGTTATACTGTGTTTGGTTTTACTTCTTATCTGTCTTTAGTGTTGAAGTTTTTTCTGGGATTTGCTGATCTGCCATGCTTTCCGGGTCTTATTTCTAAGCACCACTAGTTTGCTGTTTTTGTAATGGTTTTGCTAAATTTGAGGTTAGTTTCTTCTACAGGAAGATTGTTTAACATATTCTAATTGTATTGCTTGAGTGTGGAGGTGAAATCTACATTAAAAGTGACCAGGTTATACACACTCTTGTTTGAGTGATTTATTGGACTGCATACAAGCCTGTTAGCAAAACTGGGCAGGTGGGCACTTAGGTTGTTGGATAGTGTACGACAGTTATAGATATTACTGGGTTTAGTTCAGACACTCTAGTCTAGAGTACAGGCCTTACAGAAGCGGCTTTTTATATTTTGTTGGTGTATTTATGAGCTGAGAAAAAACATACAGGTTAATACTGGTAGTGGAAGTATCTGACACAATTTGGGCTTAGTCTGTTAAGGTCCCCAAGGATGATGACTTTTTGGGATATACTGGTACATATATTATTGCCAGGGAGAATATATGATACATATTGTCTTATAAGAGTTTAGCTTGAGTAAGGTAATAATCTCTACAATATTTAATTCTGGATGCTTTTTCTTATAAAGGGATATGTTCAGGTGTTTTGGGTATATAATAGCTATGACACCTACTTTTTTGCATATATGATCTGCTCAAAAGATACTATATCCTGGTGGGAAGATTTCAGTCTCTTTGACTTTGTGTTTTAGCCATGTTTCTCAAATAGTGAGGATGTCAGGGATGTAATGAGGTATGAAAGCATGCAGTTAAGTAACTTTATTACAGATGCTTCTAAGGTTAATGTTTACAAATTTTAGACTTGTTTTACTCAAGTTGCAGGAGTGAGGTCTTATACTATTAATGGCTGTATGGGTCATTATGGGACAGGCTGGATTGGCTGGACCTGGATTGAGGTGAATGTTGCTGCATAGCTGCAGAATAGGTAGGGATTGCTGGAATATACAATGCCACTTGGTTTTAAATTTGTTCTTTGTGAAAAGTTTGTGTATTGGCTTTGTTACTTTTATACGTTTGAAAAGCTGGATATTGGATAGGCACTACAGGCTGTGGACTATACAGAATAAAATATGAGAGTAATTGCCATTGAGAGCAATGGACTGAATATTGGGTACAAGACTGGTGTTGACAGGTGTACCTTCGTTTTAGATAATTGTCACTGCTGAAGTGATGCCTGACCTATGTGCAAAAATAGGAAAAGTGGTTATGGATGGATGCATGCATGCATGCTATAAAGATGAGGAAGTGAACTTTAGTACTTAGAATAGCATGCTGATTATTATGTGACAGTTCAGTTAGTAAAAATGTAAGCAAAACGGTGATAGAGTGCTGGAGACAGTTTGACAAGTTGGGGGTTTGGTGAAGTGGGAGAGGTTGAGAAGAAAAAACTTGTACTGACAAAGATCTCAAAGGTATTGTATGTATTACTATTAAAATGTATTTGATTAAACTGTCTTTTATGGTCATAGTTCTGCTGATTTTTTTTATCTGTTGTTTACTTGGCTCTCCAGCTTGAACATTTGGAAGTATTTGGTGACTTTGTCTTTTAAGATCTCAAAAGCGGCAAACCATTTAATACAAAAACATAAGACAAGCACTTTCGTCTCCAAGGTATTTTACCAGAGATGAAGTTATTTAAAAAAATACACAAGTCAAAAAGCTAAACAGCTCAATATAAATATATATCAAAGTATCAGTATTCACAAAACCATCCATACAAATTGATAAAATATGCAAAATAGGTATATAAAAATTAACTAACTTGTGCTTAAAGTTTTAAAAGACATCCAGTGGATGCCATGTCACTGAGCCCTGGCCAGCTAATTGCATTTAGCTGCAGTATCCAAAATAATTCCCTTTTCGCTATGTGAAGTGACCAAGGCCCACCCTTGATGTTATGTGCCCCCTTTTCTAAAATAGAAGATTTAAAATTCATCGTAAACCTACCTATTTGAACTTTTAGTTATGTACTTACCATAACTTTAGATGTTTGGGATCCATCTCGCCTACATTCTGTACTGATGGGCTCGGCTCCGACTCGGCACGCTATGCTATAGAGCGAGGCCTCTTATTGGCTGAGCTATTTCTTATCCCAGGATGCACCATCACTAATCCCCCAGATCTTGTTTGTCCGCATTCATGCACACATGCACAACTTGTTTATATAACATTGTTAGATGTTTCAAGATGAAACAACAGGATTCGGACCTTCTGATATCCTCTGATCTCCAAGGAAGGGGGAAGGAGGGTGGGTTATTAGGAATGTAGGCGAGATGGATCCCAAACATCTAAAGTTATGGTAAGTACATAACTAAAAGATGTTATGTGATCCTATCTCGCTTACATTCTGTACTGATGGGACAGCGTCCCTAGCACCTAAATCCCGGGCGGCTCATTAGAAAACACTCCTGAGCACTGTGGAACCAAATGAAGCTCGTCCTCTAGATGCCATATCCAATTTGTAGTGGGAAATGAAAGTGTGCGGGGAAGACCATGTAGCCGCAGCACAAATGTCACTAATGGCAAGCTTAGAATGAAATGCTATCGCAGTAGCCATAGCCCTTGTAGAATGAGCTTTGACAGAGGTGGTAAGCTCTTTGTTAGAATAAGAATAAGCTTGAGTAATACAGTCCCTGATCCATTTGGCAATAGTGACCTTTGTGACAGCTTTGCCCAATTTATTGTCTGCAAAGGATACAAACAACTGATCTGTTTTCCTTGTTTGTTTGGTCCTGTCTAAATAAAACGCAACTGCCTGTGGACATCTAGTGTGTGGAATATGAATTCCGCTTTGTTAGAATATTTTGGAAAAAAGACTGGAAGTTCTAACGATTGTTGTAAGCAGAAACTGGAACAAACTTTAGGGACAAAGGAAGGATTTGGCCTGAGAGATACTCTGTCTTTGTGAAAAACCAAGTACTGGGGTTTTACAGACAAAGCTTGAAGCTCTGAAACTCTTCTGGCAGAAGTAATCGCCACCAGAAAAGCAGTCTTCCACGATAGAAATTTTAGATCACATGTAGCTGCCGGTTCAAAGGGGGAGGAAGTTAAGGCGCGTAACACCACATCGAGATCCCATGGAGGAGCAGGATGAGAAATCGGAGGTCTTAACAGCGCAGCACCTTTCAGGAAGGTCTTACACAATCTGTTGCTCATTAAAGGTGGGTTTATAGATTCGTGAAAATTGGAAATTGCTGCCAATTGAACCTTGATGGTAGAGACTGAAGAGCCTTGATTGAAAAGAGAAGTTAAAAATTTTAGTACTTCTGCCACGGGAATAGAGATGGGATCCAGGCCCCGGAGTTGAGCCCAAATAGCAAATCTTTTCCATTTGCTAGAATAGAGTTTCTTTGTAGCAGACTTATGGGCCGAAGATAATATGTGTACAACCTCTGGATCCAATGTATGACTCCTGACTATAGTCGGAAGAGGAGGAGCCAAGCCGTCAATTTTAAGGTGTGCAGGGACTGGTGGAATAGTCCCGACTGATGAACCAAAAGGTCTGGGATCTGATCCAGGAACCATGGACCTTCCAGAGCATATTTCCGAAGATAGGGAAACCATACTTGATGAGGCCAGTAAGGAGCCACTAAGATCATTTTGCTCCCCAAGAGAGATGCCTTTTGGATCACCCTGGGAAGGAGAGGAACTGGTGGGAAGGCATAAAGCAAGCCGGTGGGCCAAGGACGGGCAAGTGCGTCCATGGGGCTCTTCCCCGGAGCCGGGGTTAGGGAGAAGAATTCTTTGCACTTCGCATTTAGTGGAGTCGTGAAGAGGTCGCAACACGGAACTCCCCATTTGCTGAAAATCTGACTTGCAACTGTCATGTTCAGAGACCATTCGTGAGGAGAGAGGATGGTTCTGCTCAGTCTGTCGGCTATTACATTGGACTTGCCCGGGATATGAGTAGCCACTAGAAAGCATTTGGTCGAGACTGCCCATTCCCAGACTCTCATGGCCTCTCTGCAAAGAGGATAGGATCTGGTCCCTCCCTGTTTGTTCAGGTACCAGACAACTGACATGTTGTCTGAGTGAATGGCAATTACGCCCTGAGGGAGGTAATCGTGAAGGGCTTGAAGGGACAGAAGCACTGCCCTCATTTCTAGGATGTTGATATGAAGTAGGGTCTCTTCTGGGTGCCATTTGCCTTGGACTGACCTGCCCAGGGAATGCCCCCCCACCCCATCTGGGAGGCGTCCGTGGTCAAAGTGGCCGCAGGAGGAGGTGGAACAAAGGGTCGTCCCTGATTCAAATTGGAGGGCACTAGCCACCAGCGAAGGTCCCATTTGCATGTTTCCATGATCCATATGAGGTGACTGAGAGGGAGTTCCTGAAAGGACCACTGAGCTGAAAGAAGCCACTGGAGAATTCTCATGTGCAACCTTGCCAAGGGGACTAGAAGAACCGTGGCGGACATGGATCCCAATAGCTGCAGGACCATTCTGGCTGGGGCTTTGGACCTGGGAAGTAAGGCTCGAACTTGAGTCTGTATGGTTTGTATTCTGTCTGTAGGTAGATAGACCCGCATTCGGTTTGAGTCTATCTCTACCCCTATGAATCTTATTCGTTGAGATGGCAGCAACACAGACTTTGGCCAATTGAAGGTGATTCCAAGGGAATTGCCCAGTGATATAGTGGCTTGTAGGCTCCGCAGTAGTAGATGCTTGGAGGTGGCAGTTAGGAGCCAGTCGTCTAGATACGGAAACACCTGGAATCCTAGACTTCTCAGGTGAGCAGTCACGACTGCCAAGCACTTGGGGAACACCCTGGGGGCTGTGGTGAGACCAAAGGGCAGCGCGCAGAACTGAAAATGATTGCCTCCTAGGCTGAAGCGCAGATGTCTCCTGGACGCTTGATGTACCGTGATATGGTAATAAGCGTCCTTGAGATCTATGGAGCACATCCAAACACCTTTCTCCAGCAATGGGAGAATGGTTTGTAGGGTGACCATGATGAACTTGGACTTTCTGACTGAACGGTTTAGAATGCTGAGGTCCAAAATCGGCCTCAAGTCCCCGGTCTTTTTTGGCACCAAAAAGAATCCTGAGTAAGTCCCTAATCCGATCTGGTCTGCGGGGACCAGTTGGATGGCTCCTTTTTGCAGCAGCTTTGAAACTTCTGAGGCTGCAGTATCCCGTTGACTGGGTGGCGGATCCGGGATTTTTTTGGACTGAGGTGGGGGGTGAGAGAAAGGGATGGTGTAACCTCCGGCGATAATTCGAAGCACCCATCGGTCCTGAGTGATACCTTCCCAGGCTTTTAGGTGCTTCGAGAAACGACCCCCGACTGGCTCCGGAGCTGCACAGTCGGGCAATCCCTCAGGGACTGTGAAAGGCTGAAGAGCCACGAAAGGACTCGCGGTCTCCAGTGTTGCGAGGGCCTCTGCCGCCTCTGGGACGGCGTCTTCCGGAAGAATTTCCCCCTCCCCTGCCTCTGGAAAGTGGATTCTCCTGCTGAGAGGGGTAAGGCTTCTGAGATCTACGGAACCACATTTTCCCTCCTCTTTTAGCCTTGGGATAAGGCCAAAAGGGAGTGGAAAATCGTGCCCCTACGGCAGTCAGAGTCTTACCCTCCTGTTCGCAGCGGGTCAGTGTGTCCTTTACCTTGGGTCCAAACATGGAGGACCCATCAAAGGGGGCGTCGGCAAAGGAAGACTTAAAGGCCTCCGCGAAATGACACAGGCGGAGCCAGGCTTGTCTCCGTAGAGCAATGCCTGTACCCACTGCTCTACTCGCCCCTTCGGCCGCATAAGAAATGAGCCTCATGGACGAGTTTGAAATGGACGACAATGTAGCCAGCTGAGAGCCAACCATCTGGGCCAGCTCCTCAGGCAGGTTACCCAAGAGGGTATCAGATAGTTCTTTAATCAGATCCCTCTGAAATCTAGTAAAGTGCGTAAGGTAGTTCAAGGACCTTAATGTAAAGGCCGCTGAACTTAGGGTGTGCTTTCCATACCGATCCATGCTCCTAGACTCCTTATTAGGAGGATGGACGGATGTCGAAGCCTCTGCTACATCTTGCTGGGTAGCAGATGCCACCACCAAAGCATCTACAGCCACACCTTTAGTTAGAAACTCTTTTTCAGGGGGTGCCGAGAGGAACTTATTCGGACGAGCAGGCACCGGTTCCACAGAGTCTGGGTGTTCCCACGCCCTTCAACAGATCAAATCCAAGAGCTCGTCGAAGGGCGGAGACACCCAGGAGGCGGAGGGCTGAGCCCGAAGGCCTTAAGGAACACCGACTCATCAGCAGAAGGGGGTTTGGACTGCCAGCCGCCTCGTTGTTTAAGGGCTTCCAGGATGTCTGCAAAGGAGACATCATCCGAGGACGACTTAGGGGACCCCTCTGCATCATCGAGATCAGTGTCTGATGTAAGAGACTCATCAGGGGAGTCAACGTGCTTCCTCTTGCACGATCTTTTCCTGGGGGGTTCTTCCGAAGAAACTTCAGAAGGACCTGCAGGAGGGGGGGAAACCCAGTGGGGGTAAACTCAGGGCCCGGGGCTCCGTTGTCTAAGGACAGGGGGACTGCCAAAGACCCAGTCTCGGTATGCAGGGAAGGAGCTGGGGAGACCGTGGAGGTAGCCAAAGATGATTTGGCTAATGCACTCCTCATAGCCCTGAAGGCGGGACCACCAGAATCCTGGGAGGGTCCCACCTCCGTGGCCACAACAGTAGACAGCACTCCCGCCGCCGATGCACCAAGAGGGAGACTTGGGACTGAAAACATCAATCCCGAAGCATCCCGCCGGGGCCGACGGAAGAAGTCCGCGTACTGAACTCCGACCCAAGAGCCGGAGTTGGAGTAAGGGTCGGGCCCGACCCTAAAACCTCCACCGGTTCCACCAGCACCGGCTCCAACGGTGCCGAGGCTGTTGGAGGAGGAACCATAGTAGGGAGGTGGACCATCGGCTCCGAAGCCGAATGGGCTGGAGCCGAAACTAGCTTTTGGAACACCGGAGACTGGAAGAGTCTTAGGAGCACCCTGTCGATGTCCGAATCAGACATCTTGGATGACCTGGACGATACCGATCGGGTCCGAACCGATTTCTCCATCGGCTCCAAAGGACTAGGGGACCGGCTCCGAATGGATTCTACCACTATCGGTTCCGAGAGAGATCTCAAGGCAATTTCCCTCGGCGCCGATAAGGACTTCGGCTCCGAAGGGGAAGAGTCTGAGCCAGTAACCCTTATCGGCTCCAATATCAGTGGAGCCGATGAAGGTGACCCGCCTCTCGATGCCCCAGTCCTCGGCTCCGAAACCAGAGGGGTCAAGACTGGAGGCATCGAGGCAGACCGTTCCGCCCTCGGCTCCGAAGACCATGGAGCCGATGGAGAAGTCTGCCTAGGTTTTTTGGCAGTCAGTTCCGACTGACTGGTCGGAGCCGACGCTTTCTTCTTTTTTGAAGGAGAGGGAGATGAAGATAAAGCCTCCTCGAAGGATGGCTTGATTAACCCCTTAAGGATTAATTTGTTTTTCCTCTCCTGGAGGACCCTTGATGAGAAGACGTGACACACGCTACATGATTCTTGTAGGTGCTTGGCGCCTAAACAGTAAATGCACGAGGAGTGGTCGTCCGTTATGGACATCTTAAAACCACACCTCGTGCTTTTTTTAAACCCGGAGGGTTTATGCTCTTTGGACATGACTAGAGAAAAAAACACAGTTATCTAAGATAACACGAAAAACTAGCTAGATAAGTTCAAATTATAAAGTTTTTTTTTTTTTTACACAATAACACAGTGCACAAGAAAAAAACACAGGAAGAGAGGGTCAAGACCCTCTAACTAAAACGGGTACTTGACCCACAAATAAACGCTAGAATAGCAAAAGGGGAAGGCCCCTCTAACTAAAACGGGAAACCTTCCCTTGACAAAAGAACAACTCTCTCAACAAAATCACCAAAAACACACACGTATCACAACAATAGATGTTAAAACAGCTTTTGGGTTGAAAATGAGCAAATTCCTGACAGGAAAAGTCTAAATAAATTAGTACTTAGCCCAGCCAAGTTGAGACCACGTCTTAGCTTGTAAGCGGCAAATGAGATCTGGGGGATTAGTGATGGTGCATCCTGGGATAAGAAATAGCTCAGCCAATAAGAGGCCTCGCTCTATAGCACAGCGTGCCGAGTCGGAGCCGAGGGATCGGCTCCGATAGGATCACATAACATCATGCTTTTACATTTTAACACCCCCCCTCCCCCAAGTCAGAAAAAAAAATCTGTTGTAAAGGGTCAATTGGTCAGGGCTGCCTGCATGACATCTGTTTTTGATGGTTTTGTTACAGAGTGTGATTTATTATGCAATATGTTTTTTCAGAAGAGGTTATCCTAAAGATCTTATTGAAAATGTTAGAAATGAAGTTGTGCAGAA
This sequence comes from Protopterus annectens, assembly GCF_019279795.1. NCBI lineage: Eukaryota > Metazoa > Chordata > Ceratodontiformes > Protopteridae > Protopterus > Protopterus annectens. The sequence continues at coordinate 647,850,879 of NC_056745.1, read as the reverse complement.
AAGACTGAATACCTATTTACCCCTGTTTTAATGAACTAGGTACATATAACATGTCAACACACAGGACACGATTCTCTAATAGTACAGAATGAAACTCAGAAATTTTCTATGTCATTTATTACCACTTTTAATTGTGATAGCGGCCTGGTAAAGAATATTATAATGAAAAATTGGGCTATTTTGAAGGAGGACCAATTAGTTTTTGGCAAATTAGGGGATAAACTTAAAAATGTAAATGAAAGAGGGATAATCTTCAAGAGTCTCATTAAACATATACAGATTAATGGGAATGGTAACCTTTCATCAATGGGTAAATGCAGTTGCTGCTCCCTTTGTAAATTTATAAATGTTAATGAATGCATCAACAACAATGGTACTAACCTTAAAGTAAAGGGCAATTTTAATTGCGACACTACAGACATCGTTTATGTGGCACTTTGTCAGAAGTGCCCAAGTTTATATGTTAGGAAGACCAAATGCAGACTTAGGGATAGGATATATGGACATAGGTACGAAATTAATAAAAATAAAACTACTAATGCACTTTATATGCATGTTTTAGAACATCCAGGACCTTATTTTAAATTTTCTATTTTTAGAAAAGTTGCTACATAACATCAGGGGTGGGCCTTGGTCACTTGTAATTCCTAAATTATTTTATTATTTGGTGATTAACGTTATCATGTGATTGTGTTAATGTATTCAAGGGTACTGGGCTTATGCTTTGTAGATCTGATGAAGTCTCTGGTAAAATACATTGGAGATGAAAAGTGCTTGTCTTATATTTTTGTATTAAATGGTTTGCCACTTCTGAGGTCTTCGTCTACTTGTTTTTTTAGTAGAAGTGGGAGGGATTGTCGAGATACAATGAGATGAAATTCAGCTGATAGAAAAAAGGTAGGAAATGGTTAGTGGATGTGTAAAGGAGGGGCAAAAGTACAGACTGCAAGCTGTTTCATGAATGGTAGCAACATGGTGGGTAAAAATTAGCTTAGGATAAGTATAGATGAGGATAAGTATAAATGATGTGGAGTGAGCCTGAGCACAGCTAATCTGGTACTTCAGCAGAATGCAGTTACTTCCCCAAAATATGATTTTCCACCAGAAACAATCAATGAGGTAGAATATTTAGGGATACAGAAACAAGGTCTTTGAACTCTAGTTAAAGTGAGTCATAACATTTATTTGTACTGTTTTGGGTTTTACTTGCTTTTGCCAGGGAAATTTTGTACTACTAAAATAAAATATTCTAAAGTGATAATTTAGCTTTAACTAAAGTGTACAAGGTCTTTGAATGGAGGTGGGGGAGCCCTTCCAGCAGATTCAACAGAATAGTACAGAACACACGGATTCAGAAGTGAGGGAAAACAAGATATTTCAGGAGTTGAATTTGATTCTTGGAAACTTCCTTACGTTGTTTTTAACTGAAGGCATTTCTCTTTGTTTGTTTTTACAAATGGAGTGAAATTCAGCTGTAGAAGTTCCTCTGGTACTGAGACTGCCTTACTTCTGCAGTAGAAATATTCAGGGATACTATGTGCTAAGTACACTTACTAGCAAGACTGTTGTACTGGTGTGGGGAACAACCCTACCCTTGTGGAAGAAAATAAATGGCTGTCTGTACACAAAAACTTATGATATAGAAATTCTTCTGTCAGAAGTTAGGGCTACTAGGAAGCAATTTCTCTGTATCAAAAAAGTGGGAGGTGCTGTACTTACTGACTGAGACAGAGCTGAGGGGCCTAGTGGGCTAATGCACTGTGCTGTAGTTGACAGGGTCCCAGGTTTGAGTAATCACTTCAATTGTTACTGTACACAGTTAAGGTCCTAAGGGGGTGGCTCCCTCAATCAGTATCAAAAGGAGAACCCCTTTAAGGCATTGCTTCACAAACACAAAGTAAAAAAAGGGATCCCATGGCAAGTAGGCAGCAATAGCATACGAGTAGAGTTTAAATGAGTCATAAGTATGATAAATGAAGGTCTGACAGGTGCCTAGAGACCACAGACACTTTTGTCTCTTTTCGGTTCAGGACCTCTTTACAACATCAGGTAGACAGACAGAGAAACTTTTCCATTTTGCTAGAATGATTTCCTATCCTCCCTCATGACTGTAAGCATGTTCTCAGCAATATGCTTAATGGGGACTGAGTGATAAATCACCCATGCTGTCAGCCTTAACTTCCTTAGAGTGAGGTGCATCAGTAAATGCTTGCTCTGGTATATGAGGGTTCACATGCTGTGGCAGTGACAGAGGTATTCCATCCTTTTCATATTCATTAGGAGGGAAAACCAATACTTCCTCAACCAAAAAAGGTGCTCTAAGTAGCATTTCTGATACTAAGAATCAGTACAACACATTGGATTATACTGACCAAGATAGAAGAAATCGTATAATGAAACAAACCTCACCAAATTATTGAAAATACATTTGTTGCCCAGCCCTTCAACTCAGTATCATGGTAGAAATAGTTTCTTAACTGTTTTCTAGACAAGCAAGGTGGTCTATTTCTAGCACAACCCACCAATACAGCAAATCCAGAAATATATCTCGATTGAACATTCATTCATGAGGCTCTGATTCTGTTCTGCTCATCTAGCCTACCAGGACGTTTACCTGGGACAGAATTAAGATGTCCTACAAAGATAAGAATGCTATCTGAGAGGATACGCAGGGTCCCTGGCTGCCATACCAGTTTGAATGCTTTTATGGTTAAACTACAGCCATCATGTTTTAGATGCAGATGCAATTAATATGCAAAGCCTACCTAAAAAAACTTCAGAACTACATTCCTGGATAACCCGTAACTCCCCACACATCCTAACCCCATCCAAAACTTGGTTAAAAGCCTTCATCCCCAGTACTGAAATCTTGCCCCCCCCCCCCACTACATCATCTACCATTGAGACAGAGTCACCTGAAAAGTTGGTGGAGTTGCAATCATGTACTCAGAGTACCTCAGTTTATCCACCCTACCCATAACCCACCCAAATTTCCACCCAGGTGAACTACTTATCTTAAACTGTCCCCTTAACCCCCCCCCCCCCCAAAAAAAAATTTGCCATTGCTGGTATTTATATCTCACCAGGAAACAACATTCCCATCCTCGAATCCATCCTCTCATGGATGTCACTCCATATTCCCCATTAAACCATCCTGTTAGGAGACGTTAGTATCGACTGGCAAAAACCATCTACTATCAGCCTTTCCCTCAACATCAACCTTTACAGCTTTCATCAACTAATAACTACACCCACTCACTTCAACAGAAATATAACAATAGCTCCATTTTGGATTGGATTCTAACATCTACCCTAAGCTCTATCAAAACCCTACTACCCTACCAGACTCCCTAAATGACCACCTTCCTATCAGAGTGCACAGGCATCTTATTTGGGTACCTAAGCTCTATCTCTACAGAGAAATTCACAACCTCTCCTCTTTTAATAATGATACCTTCAACAACATGCTCAATTCCATAAATTGGTCCATTCTGTAATACATCCCCCTAAATGATGCAGTACTATATTTCAATCATACTTTGCTTGCTATCCTTGACTCCCTGGCGCCTCTTAAAGTCTGAATCAAAACAGCCCACACCCCTTGGCTCTCAAAAGAGATAGCACCTGGAAACAATGGATCAAAACAATTAGTTATGTACTCACCATAACGATAGATGTATGTGGTCCATCTCACCTACATTCATTACTGACAGTCTCGGAGCCGAGAATCGTCTCCGACTCGGCAGCTATAACTAGCACGAAGTCGCTAATTGGCTGGGCTAAGCCTGTATCCCAGGATGCACCATGCCCAAACCCCCAGATCTTGTTTGCCACAATATAATCATTACACATACATAACCCCACAGAAACACACAGCAAGAAGAGAGAAAAAATAATATCCTCAGAAGGGTCTAAGAATATAAATTTCCTCCAAGTCCACCAGGAAGGGGGAAGGTGGGTGGGTACGGAAGAATGTAGGCGAGATGGGCCACATACATCTATTGTTATGGTGAGTACATAACTAATTGATGTAATGTGGTCCTATCTCGCCTACATTCATTACTGACAGGACAGCGTCCATAGCACCTATATCCTGGGAGGCTCATGGGAAAACACTCCTGAGCACCGTGGAACCAAAGGAAGACCGGCCTCTAGAAGCCACGTCCAGCTTATAATGAGAAATAAAGGTGTGTGGGGAAGCCCAGGTGGCTGCCGCACAGATTTCATCCAAAGAGAGCCTAGCATAAAAAGCCACTGAAGTAGCCATAGCCCTGGTAGAATGCGCTTTAACTGGGAAAGGTAGATCTCTATCTGCCGATGTGTAAATAAATGAGATACAGTCCTTAATCCACCTTGCAATAGTGCCTTTGGTCACTGGGCTACCAATCCCGTTCTCTGAAAAGGACACAAACAACTGATCTGATTTCCTCCCTTGTTTTGTCCTGTGCAAATAAAACCTCAGTTGTCTATGTACATCCAACTGGTGAAATTTGAATTCTGCCTTGTTTGAAAAGTGTGGGAAAAACACTGGTAACTCAATGGATTGGTGAAGACAGACGGTAGAAGAAACCTTAGGAAGAAAGGAAGGGTTGAATCTCAAGGATACTCTATCCTTATGAAAAATCAAATAAGGAGGTTTAACAGAAAGGGCTTGAAGCTCTGATACCCTTCTGGCTGAAGTAATGGCCACCAGAAAGGCCGTCTTCCAGGACAAATATTTTAATTCACAAGTGGCTGCAGACTCAAAGGGAGAAGAAGTTATGGCTCTAAGCACCAAGTTTAAATCCCATGGCAGAACTGGCTGTGAAACTGGGGGACGAAGTAACCAGGCTCCTTTTAGGAATGCTTTACACAGTTTATGGCCCATGAGGGAAGACTCATATGAAACATGAAAATTAGAAATTGCCACCAGCTGTACCTTAATAGTGGAGGCAGCAGAATCTTGTCTGAAAAGAGTAGCCAAAAATTCTAAAACTGTCGTCACAGGGGCTGTGAAGGGATCTAGGTTATGTGACTGGGCCCAGATAGCAAATCTTTTCCATTTACTGGTGTATATCTTCTTAGTGGATGGCTTGTGGGAGGAAGATAGGATATGTACCACTTCCGGTGTAAAGGAAAGCTGTCTGACTAAGGACGGAAGTGGAGAAGCCAGGCAGTGAGCTTGAGGGTTCACAGGGATGGGTGGAACTGCCCTGACAGATGAGTCAATAGGTCTGGAACTGGGTCCAGAATCCAAGGACCGTCCATAGTATATCTCCGGAGAAAGGGGAACCAAACTTGATGGGGCCAGTGTGGTGCGATCAAGATCATTTTGCTTCCCAAGGAAATTGCCTTCTGAATCACTCTTGGCAGCAGAGGAAACAGAGGGAAGGCATAGAGCAGACCGGGGGGCCAATCATTGACTAGAGCGTCCCTGGGTGACTCCCGCTGAGGGGGGATCAGAGTGAAGTAATTGCTGCACTTGGCATTGAGAGGACTGGCAAATAGGTCGCAGCAAGGTAGACCCCACCTGGAGAAGATCTGAGCCACAACTCGATCGTTCAGGGACCACTCGTGAGGCATCAGAATAGCTCTGCTTAGCCTGTCTGCTATCACATTGGACTTCCCCGGAATGTGCATTGCCACTAGAAAAAGTTGGGAAGATACCGCCCAATTCCACACTCTCCTGGCCTCTCTGCAAAGGGGATAGGACTTGGTTCCCCCCTGTTTGCTCAGGTACCACACGACTGACATGTTGTCGGAAAGAATTGAGATAGTGCCCTTGCGAAGAGAGCTGTGAAGTGCTTGCAACGTTAGTAGCTCCACTCTCATCGCCAGAACATTTATATGCAAGTGTACCTCGTGTTCCTGCCACGTGCCTTGGACCGTTCTGCCCAGATAATGCCCCCCCCACCCTGTCTGGGAGGTGTCCGTGGTCACTGTGGCAGTAGGGGGCGGAGGATTCAGGGATCTCCCTTTGTTCAGATTGGGTGAATGAAGCCACCAACGCAGATCCTGTAGGCATTGTTCCATTATAAGAATCGGATGAGACAGAGGGAGCTCTTGAAAGGACCACTGGACCGAAAGAAGCCAATGTAGTGTCCGCATATGTAGCCTGGCCAGGGGTACTAGTAGGATGGTGGCCGCCATGGAACCTAGTAACTAAAGGACTAGTCTGGCTTGGACCTTTTTCAGAGGTAATAAGGCCAAAACTTGAGCCTGTAGCACTTTTATTCTTTCTGTAGGAAGGAAAGCCCTCATTTCTATGGAATCTAGCTATGCGCCGATAAATGCAAGACACTGTAATGGCAGCAAGACAGATTTTTGCCAGTTGAAAGTAATCCCTAGGAGTTGACCCAAGTTGATGGTGGCCTCCGTAGCTTGAACAAGTAGATGCCTGGTGGGGGTGGTGAGAAGCCAGTCATCTAGGTAAGGAACCACCTGGAATCCTAGATGTCTCAGGTGAGCAGTCACCATTGCTAGACATTTGGTAAACACCCTGGTGGCTGTGGTGAGACCAAAGGGCAGGGCTCAAAATTGGAAATGACTGGCTCCCAGCAGGAAGCGTAAGTGAGATGTGATAATAGGCGTCCTTGAGATTGATAGAGCACATCCATACTCCTTTTTCCAACAAGGGAAAAATGGTCTGAATAGTGACCATTCGAAACTTGGACTTCCTGATGAAGCGGTTTAAACGGCTGAGATCCAGGATGGGCCTCAAGTCCCCTGTTCTTTTGGGCACCAAAAATAACCTTGAGTAAGTTCCTGATCTGATCTGGTCTGAGGGGACTGGTTGGATGACTCCTTTTTCCAGCAGCTTTGAGACTTCTAACGCTGCTTTGTCCCTTTGACTGGGTGGAACGTCTGGGACTCTCTTGGGTGGCTGAGGGGGTGAGATAAAGGGAATGGTGTAACCTCCGGCAATAATTCAAAGCACCCAACGATCCTGAGTGATGTTTTCCCAGGCTTGCAGATGCTTTGAGAAACGACCCCCGACTGGCTCCGGAGAGGCACAGTCAGGCAGTCTCTCAGGGATGTTGGTAGGAGGAACCACGAAAGGACTCGCGGTTGCCTGAGTTGCGGGGGCCTCCCCCGCCCCTAGGGCAATGTCTTCCAGAGTAATTCCCCCCTCCTCTGCCTCTGGAGGGGGGGGGGGTCACCATGATGGTCAGGATAAGACTTCTGAGACTTCCTGAACCACATCTTTCCTCCCCTCTGTGCCTTGAGATAAGGTCTAGAGGGAAGTGAAAAATGGGCTCCAATGGCAGTGTGTCTTTCACTTTGGGTCCAAACAGAGAGGACCCGTCAAAGGAAGCGTCCGTGAAGGAAGACTTGAAGGCCTTCCCAAAGTGACACAGGCGCATCCAGGCTTGCCTCCTGAGGGCTACACCTGAGCTAGCTGCCCTACCCGCCCCCTCGGCTGTATAGGATATAAGCCTCATGGACGAGTTAACAATAGAAGACAGGGTAGACAGCTGGGCATTGACAGTCTGGTTCACCGCCTCAGGCAAGTTACCCGACAGAGTATCTCCCAAGTCCTTGAGGAGATCTCTTTGGAGCCTCGTAAAATGACACAGATAATTCAGCGACCGCAAAGTAAAGGTCGCTGAGGACAGGGTACTCTTTCCATACCGATCCATACTCCTAGACTCCTTGTTAGGAGGATGAATGGAAGCAGAAGGCTCTGCAACTTCTTGCTGAGTGGCAGACGCCACCACCATGGCATCTACAGGAACTCCTTTCGTCAAAAATTCTTTCCCAGGAGGAGCAGACAAAACCCCCTCAGAGGGCCAGTCGCCTCTCTGTCTCAAAATCTCCAGGATGTTGGAGAATGAGACATCATCTGAGGACGACTTAAGGGATCCCTCTGCATCATTGAGGTCAGTGTCTGAGGTGACAGACTCATCTGGGGAGTCTATGTGCTTCCTCTTACACAGCTTCTTTCTGGGGGGATCTTCAGGCAAGGACTCTGAAGGGCCCTCAGAAAGCAGGGGACAATGCATGGGGGTATCCTCAGGCCTTTGAGCCCCGCTGCTTGCAGATAGGGGGGCATCAGAGGATCTAGTCGCAGTGTCTGGGAAAGGAGTGGTTGACTCGAGTGATGTCACCGAAGACCTGGCCAGTGTGCTCCTCACGGCCTCGAAGGCGGGTGCACCTAAATCCGAGGAGCGACCCGTCTCCGAGACCACGATCAGAACAGGGGTTCCCCCGGCCGAAGCACCAAGAGAGAGACTCGGAGCCGAAGTCTGGAGCCCCGATGTATCCCCCTCAGGTCCGACTGATGAAACCAGAGTGCCGAAACCATCAGATGGGACCGAAAGGGATGGAGCCGAAAAACTCAAAGGGGGTTTCGGAGCCGACCCAACGACCTCACTCGACTCAGAACACTCCGGCTCCGACGACACAGAGGTGGTCGGAGGAGGAATTATCGGAACCGACACAAGGACAGGCTCCGAAGCCGACTGGGCTGGAGCCAAGAATAATTTCGTTAACACTGGTGACTGGAGGAGCCTCTGCACCACCCTATCCAAATCCGAATCACACAACCTGGAGGACTTAGAGGACACAGAAGGGGGTCGAGAAGTCTTCTCTAAAGGATCCAATGTGAAGCTAGGAGAATGGCTCCGAATCGATTCCAGGACAATTGGAGCCGAGGTCATCTCCAACACAACAGAAACCTCCTTTGGCTCCGAAGAGGAAGCCGTCTTCAGTACCGACAGCATCTCCTGCGGCTCTGAGACCAATGGAGCCGAGGAAGGTGAAACAGTCTTCGATCTTTTCTCCGATGGCTCCGACGAACTGGACGGAGATCTCTTTTTTGTTTTAGATTTCCAGCTAGGGAGAGAAGATGCCAAAGCTTCTTCCAAGGCAGGTTTTAACAGGCCCTTGAGAATCAACTTATTTTTTCTCTCTTGCAAGACCCTGGAACTAAACGAATGACACACACTGCAGGACTCTTGCAAGTGTATAGCGCCCAAACAGTATACACAGATGGCATGGCCATCAGTTAAAGACATCTTATACGAACATTTGGTGCATGTTTTGAACCCAGAAGGCCTATGTTCCTTCTGATCTTTGCCTGACATTTTTAAAGCGTCAGAAAAACGACACCAACACGAAGGGAGGAGAAGGGACTCTAACTCAAATGCCCCTAAAAGAAACCAAGGAGACACACCTCAAACGCCCCTAAAAGAAACCAAGGAGACACACCGAACAGGGCTAAGGCCCTCTAACTTAAATGGGCCTAGCCCGCCAAACACAAGTATACCACAACTACAATTATCAAAATTGTCACAAAAAACACCCAGACACAAAACGTAGCTATTAAAATAGCTTTTGGTTGGAAAATATTCCACAGAAAACTAAGTAAATAATTCAATAAAGTACTTGGCCACAGCCAAGCTCGAGACCACGTCTTCACTCAATGAGTGGCAAACGAAATCTGGGGGTTTGGGCGTGGTGCATCCTGGGATACAGGCTTAGCCCAGCCAATTAGAGACTTCATGCTAGTTATAGCGGCCAAGTCGAGCCCATCAGTAATGAATGTAGGCGAGATAGGACCACATTACATCAAAATCTACTTCCCTTCACCAAAACTATAAAGAAAATTTCCCCTTTGGGAAAAAACATGTATCCATGAATTACCATATAGGTGGCAGTACACTAAACACAGAAAGTGTGATAAGAGACTTAGGGACACAGGTGGACAGTGGTCTCACCTTTGATAACCACATCGCCACAACAGTCAGGAAATCCTTCTATGTGGCACACCTCATCACGAAGGGCTTTTCATCCAGAAAAAAGGAGGTCATTGTCCCACTCTACTCATCCCTCATTAGACCCATTATAGAATACAATGCCCCATTTGGTATGTACCTCTCAAGACATCTGCAACAACTGGAAAGGCCTCAGAAATACCTCACTAAAAGAATCACAGGCCTAAAGCAGATGCCCTACGCTGACCGCCTTAAAAAACTCCAGCTATACTCTGTCGCATATAGTCTACTCAGAGGCAATCTCTGCTTAACATACAAGGCCATGTCAAACCCAGAGCTGTTGGACATGCTACACTTAAAGAAATCCCAATCCCTCAGAGCTACATGCTCCAGGGATCTAAACCTTGTCATCACAATAAACAAAACATGCTGGAGGGATAGGTTCCTGACCCAGAGACTCCCCAGACTCTGGAATAGATTGCCCATACATGTCAAGCAGAGTGCCTCTTTGGACCTCTTCAAGAGGAACCTTGACGATTGGATGGGAGAAAGGAAATTCACCCCAGGGATCACGTCAGTCACCCTGCTAGACAGGGGTCCAGGAAAGTAAATAATGTGGGAAGAAATAGCCAGGGAATTGTTATGGCTAGGCTTGTATAGTCCCTAGGGCTGATAGCCTAGTACCAACCTATGAACCTATGAACTTCGTAAGCTTACAAAAAAGCACCCTAACAAGGATAAGAAAAAATTCTATTACAATGCCCAATTCACCCATAACTCTAAACCCCCAAAATTTCTGGCACTCTGTTAATAAAATCCTTCACCCATGTAACCCTAAAACCTCTAAACCTTACCCCAACAAAACTCCCCATGAAACTGTCACTCTTCTTAACTCTTATTTCATAGAATTTATTCACAAATTAACCCAAAATGGTCAAAATCATACTACCAAGTAACACCTTTTTCACGCTAAACACCATCTCGACTTCTCACATAAAATCTCTTCTGCTGAAATTAAAAACCATGCTCCCTCTCCTCTCTCTTAAAAAATCACTGGTCACTCAATAACTTACACTGTTTCCATTTTGATTAATAGATCTATATACAGCAGTCCACTGACCCAGAATCTTTTTACACCATTCCATTACACAAAGGAGGCAACAGCAAAGAACCATCCAGCTACAAAACTATTGTCATCCTCTCTCCACTTTCTAAACTCCTTGAAAAATGCATATATAAACAGCTACTTAAATGCCTAACAAATGAAAACCTCCTAACCCCTACTCAACAAGTATTCAGACCCCATCATAGTACATCCACTGCCCTTCTCTCCTTTACGTACACTGTTGCTGAAGCCAGTGACAAAAATCTACTTGTTTCTTCCCTCTTTCTGGACCTCTTAAAAGCTTTCAATACTGTCTCTCATCCTAAACTTCCTGCTAAACTAACTGATCTCAAACTATCCCCATCTCTATTAAATGGTTCTCTAGCTATCTCACTAATAGACAATGGTCTGTAAGATGACACTACCTGCTCACCATTCTTACCCATTCATACTGGGGCCCCTCAAGGCTCCATTCTTGGCCCACTACTCTTTAATATTTTTACCAACCAACTACACACTTCCTGTACAACCTCCACCCTGACAAAATACACAGATGACTCAACCCTTATCTCCAGTTCTAACAATATTACCAACCTCCTCTCCATCATGCAAAATACCTTTTTGTATGCAGAAAAATGGCTAACCAACAACCGATACAGAACCCCAAGAAAACCAAACTTCTACTCTTTCTTCCCAAACCCCTCTCTCACCTCAAAACCACCCTCACCATTTCTTCTCTTGATAGCACCATTATTCAAGCCAACCCACATACAAAGCTCCCCTGTGTTATAATTAATGACCAATTGAAATTTGATACGCATATACAGTACTGTATCAAAAAAAAAAAAAAAAAAACAAAATCAGAAAATCAGCTTATTCTACATATATAAAAAATACCTTGCCCCTGACTCCAAACAAACTGTAGCTCAGGCTTTCCTCCTTCCTTGTTTACTATATGCCTCTATCTTTACTCATCTACAATCTACCGTTCTAGCTCCCTTCTAGCTAAACTCCGTCAAACGTATTTAAGCATTGCAAGACTTGCCAGTAACCAACCTTACAAATCACATCACTGCCTTGGTTTAAAACAACTTCACTGGCTGGATTTCCCCCAACACCTGCTCCTCTCCCAGTTGTAACTCACATACTCTTTACTTTCCAAACCCTTAGCCTGTCCCTCTCTCTCCTCCCTAATATCCCTTTACACCCCCTCCCGCACTCTCCGCAGCTCAGCCCAGCACCTACTTGACACCTACAAACCCAATCAAAATACTGGCAAGCTTCTTTACATAAGCAGTGTGTCCCAGGCTTAGAACAAGCTCCCCCCTAACATCCGAACCATTAGAACAAATTTCTTTAAATTCAAACTCAAAAACTTCCTCCTAAATGCCAGTACCTGCCATTGCCAAGATCCTACTTAGCCCCCCCCCACTACCTCCAATCATACCTCTTTGCTATCTCTCATACTGTTACCTAAGCTGTCTTCATTGACTCCATTCTGAAACTTAAGACTCTCAATCCACTTCTTACAATAATTTCTTGCACTCTGAATACAGCAGCAATACTAATTACATTTGTCTCTCACTTACCTACATTTTCTTCATAATACCAAGCTAATTCTAATGTGTATCCTCAACCATATATACTCATTTGTAGTCTCTGCCTGTAATTTATTTTACATTCTAGGCTGTTCCAAAACTTGTATTTCCTGTAATGTATATCACTTCTTTTGTAATGTTTCACAAATTGTATCATATTGTTTTGTACGGTAGAGCTTTTCTCCTCAGGTCTTCACTGAAAGTGGGCCATTGGCTCAGCTGGACTAACTTGGATAACAAATGACAAATAAATACATGTGCTTTTTCCTTGGAGTTTTAGTCCATGCTGCCCCCCCCCCCAAACTACATCCAAGGAACCTGTAGACAGTGTCTGGGTGTCTGACTTAGCTTGATTTGTTAAATCCACCACAACAGCTCTTTCTTGACACAAGGCAGTAGAAAAAGGACATTCCAGGAAATGAGCATGATAGTGCAATTTGTTCCATGGAGCTTTCTCATGTCAAGCTTCAACAAGATCATCAACAGCACTGAGGATGCTATGCAACTTAGCTGCTGATGTATCCTCTTGCGTAACCTGTTTAGGTTGTTGTAGGGCACTGAAAAATGTGATTGAAAACAGCAACGTCTCAGAGGGAAGAAATTCCTTCAACTGGTGGTGTCCACATGGGCTCCTGGGAACTAAACCAGTTGTGATGGAGTGTTAACTAATGTATTTAATTTTTTATTTATTTTACATTTGTTGACCGGGCTAGTCTATCTGGATATATGTCCATTTTCAGTAGAGGCCCGGGGAGAAAACCTCCAGTGATTATTACATGGTATAATAAAGTGTTACAATAGAAGTAATTACAAATATAAAGCTAACAATAAACAAATAGTATTTTTTTTTCAGGAAATTGCAAATTACAATCTTAAAACCAAAAAATACATAAACTACACCCTATGTGATGTGCATGTCACAATAATCATTACAATACAAAGAATCAAAACATAAATTTTATAAGAGGAATGCTAAAGTGTAATGAGAGGTAAAGAAAAGCTGAAAGGGGTGTAGAGAGAAAAAATAGGGAAGACGAAAAGTAAAGAAAAAAGAAAACAGAGTAAGTCTAGTTAGTACAAGGACATAGCTATATTATTGAGGTACTGTCTAGATGAGTCTAAAATGTGGGGGAGAGGTCTGGGATGAGGTATCTGAGGGTTGATTATTCCATATTTTCCAACAAAGCTGGAGAACAGGCAGTCCCCTGTTAAGTTATAGGGTATAGGAGGGGAAAAATAGGGAAGAAGACAAGAAAAGAAACAGAGTTAGTCTGGGTTACTACAGGGGCATAGCCATTTTTTATTGAGATACAGTTTTAGATTCCTTTTAAAAATTGGGAGAGAAGTCAGAGATGAGATATCCGAGGGTAGTTTATTCCACATTTTTCCAACAGAGTTTGAGAACAGGCAGTCACCTGCAGAGTTATTAGATATGGTTGTTTTGATCAATAGTTTGTTTGAAGAGCGTAGATGTTTCTGATTATAATAAGGTGCGATGTGGCAAGAGAGTATTGGGAGTTTTGGTGGGTTGGTGAAGGGTTTTGTGGGCTATTATGAGCTGTTGAAGTTCGAGCTGATTGGGAAGTTCTAGCCAACCTAGTTGTTTAGGTTCAGGCAGTGAATGGTTCTAAAAGGGGATCCTGTAGCAAATCTAGTAATATTATTGTAAGATGTTTCTAGTTTATTGAGGTTTTTTTTGACAGATTGGTGTATATGGGGGAAGCATAGAGTAAAGTAGAGATTAGGTGAGTTCTGGCTAACGTAGTTCTTGCAAGTGAAGTAAGAAAGGGTTTGATTTTGTATAAGGTTCCTATTTTTTGTTCACTGATTTTATTGTAGTGTTGATATGATTGTCAAAGTTTAGATTATCTATTGTTATTCCTAATAATTTTGACTAATTCAAAGTCCTAGAGTCAAGAAACAGGCCAGGGTGAACTGCAATGCTGACCGAGTTCTCTTGGATTGGGGGGGCTTGAATAAGGCAGTCATGCAGATAAGGGTAGATGTGAATGGCCTTTGTCCTACAATAAGCAATTACTGGAGCCAGACAACTTGTAAACATCTTGGGTGCAACAGACAAACAAGAGAGGAAAGGAGAAAAAGTAGAAATGGGTACACCTGCCACAAATCTCTGGTACTGACTAACCTGATTACGGTTATATAAAGGTAGGCATCTCTAAGAGCCAAGATAAACATAAACGCCTGAGAAAAGAGAACAAGCAAAAATTCACAAAGTCAGCATTTTGAACTTTTGTTGAGCCATGACTAATCCAAGATGGACCTCCAAGAGCTTTCTTTTTATTGAGTGGGGGATTCCCAGGAATTTGGAGCAGAAATGTGCCTTTCTCTTGGTCTGGTACTCATTCTATGGCCCTCTGATGTAACAGCTCCAGTAATATTAGCTTACTAATTTGCATGTTCTCTGAGTACTAAGGGAATCCCTAAGAACCTTGGTTGTTTATGAACTGCAGTCACTATTCACAGTGTTTGGATTCTTAGGACACAAGCATTTTGAGTACTTTTTACCCACTCTTTTATAAATACTCCCAGATGATCCCCTAGATTTGAGAAGTGTAGGAAAGTTGGGTTGGGCTGGAATTTAAAAGGTAGGTGCAGGCAGGAGCTCTGTTGACTCAAATCTGCTCCCTTGATGCATCTCAGCCATGAGGACCTTCAGGAATCCCCTTTTAGCCAGCTTGACATTTTTTTGGCTTTTATTTCCCTTTTGCTGCTTTCTCTTTATCCTAACTCAAGTGGAAGGGACAACTTTCAGTAAGACAATGTCCACTATAATAGAAAGGAAATAATACCCATTTGCTTACCAGGTAGGCCCAATGAACATATAATGCCTTTTCAGGAGCACTCAGAGCAATGTCTAGTTAAGTGACTTGCTCAAGGTCAGAAAGTAAGCAAGTGAGGACTGAGGAAATCAAATCCTGTACCACAAACTACAGCCTTAACACTCTGCACCAACTGCCAGGTACTGTTGCATGGAGTTTCACTGACTGAGTATTCTTCCCTTCTTCCTCCAGAGGTTTAAACATCTGCTCAGCCAAGGGTTCAAAATAGCAGCTCCTTGTGCAATGGGGCATTTAGGAGCCGAGTTGTCACATGCTCTTGAAGGGGCTGTCTTCATCCCAGCATGCCTCTGCTTAACTGACCAAATAGCTGTTGCCCTGCATGATGTATCTGCTGAATCGTAGTAGCACTCAATACACTGCTCACCAACCTGGAAAAATAAGCTGCAAAAGTCCAGCAGAGTCACTCTCTCTGTGTCCTTGCCCCTCCCCCTTAATTGAGACAGGATAGTCCCTCAAAACTTGGGAATACAAGGTGGCAATTAACATCCCTGAATGCTAGAACCTTCTTCCCCAACTGGTCAGGAGCCCTGTTTTGCACATCATCAAGGACGGGATGCTTGCTGGTAACACCAAAGGATCCCTTGCTGTCCACAGACATCATACATTAATCAGCAACTGCTTCCTTGTACAAGTACTTTCAGAAGTCCATGACCCCACAGACATGTCCATGCTTCCTGGTAGATGGAGGCTGGGAATCCATTTCAAAGATGCACTGGTGAATGCATCCTCCAAATCTTTAATAACTGGAGAAACAGCTAAAGTTCTCTGCACCTTTTCCGGGCAATAGAATAATCCTTAGCTTCCTACCTGAAGTTGCCTACCATTCTACTGAGGGTGTCTCAAAATGAGAAATCATCTGGTAGAGAAGCTAGAGGATAAAGTGCCCTCAGAGTCTGACATATAAGACAGGGTGGAGGAAATCTAGTCTGCATAAGCCAGTTCATCCACCTTCAAAGTCTTAAGAATCAAATTCTTCAAGAAGAGGGGTGCTTCCCTCTTCCTTTTTTTGACTGGAGCCCTAATGGCTGACCTGTGAGATGCTGCAAGATCATAAGGAAGAGCAAGAAATCCTGCAGCAGTTTCAAAGTCCTGCAAGGGGGCTTGGGTAAAGGGTGAGAGGAGGCATATCCAGCTCATGCTGAAGCAAGATAGTGGATAACTGAAGTTTGGTCATCCTGGACTTGATTGCTAGGGGTTGTGGCCACTCTCACTTTCTTCTCTCATCGACATCCTGGCATGCTTGACCTGAAATCATTATACCATTCTCACCTTCAGACATAAGGACCCTGGAAAAAGAAGCCTTCAGAGAGACAAGTAGCTCAAGCAACAAGGTTCTGACTTTGAGGAAGTGATTTCTTTCAATGGTGTGTGATTAGCAATTTCTAGCCCCAGAAAGGAAGACTTGCATGCCAATGCAATATGAGGAGTAATACAACTTTATCCATAAAGGCAATGATCAAAACATGTAATGAAATCTGATGGGGAGGTAAGCATACATGCTAAAACTACAATAATCTTACCATATTACAGTATAACAATTTTGGAGAACAATTATCTGGACTAATGATATCTGGAGGGAAAATCCTGCATTATATACAAGTACTGACTTCCTAGCATAATGTTCTAGCCTCTCTTAGCATCTAAATCAATACTGCAGGAAACTGATGCTAGTCAGGAAATGCAAGATTCTCCAGCTGAGCAAGATCAACATTTCTGGGAGAACAGAGATTCAGACCTGGTTACTAAGATGGTTGCATCATTTTAAGCAATACAATAAAGGAAAATATATAGAAAGCTCTTGGTTACAATATACAGTACATTTTCTAATTCCATCACCTTCTGACCATCAAGCCTTCCCCCCAGCTGCTCCAATGGCCCATTTACTTCCTTTACTTCCCAAAGAAAGGGTGGGACCCCCTGGAAGCATATAAAATTTAGGAACCAATAGTATCATAGTAGAAGTGTTTATATTACCTCATCGAAATTTTACTGCATTGAAGCAATAAATGTCGAACACAATTGATCGATGCAGTAAAATATCGAACGAGGATAAAAAAAAAAAAAAAAAAACAAACAACAACAAAATAAAACTAAAGGGCATAGGCGGGGGGACAAGCCACCCTGCACCTCCCACCCCCCCGCTACTTAAATATACCAAATCCGAGACCGCACTACATTGAGGTAAATGGAAATCTCCCCCAACGAAGATTTCCGTTTACCTGGCCGATATTCTTTGCTTTCATAGTTTCATAGTATAGTACTAGGCTATCTGCCCTGGGGCATTTGTAAGCCTAGCCATAGTGATGCGGCTTTTGCCACCCCATGAAATGGTACAAAAATGTACAGAATAGATCTAGAATACTGTGCCTCTGTCTAGTAGTGACACAATGAAGGTCCCCTTATATAATAGAATTAGTTTACTGTGCCCCTGTCTAGCAGTGACACAGATGTGACCCCTGGGGTAAACTTACGATCTCCCATCCACTCATCAAGATTTCTCTTGAAGAGAGTCAGTGAGGGGCTCTGCCTAATACAAACTGGGATCCTGTTCCAAAGCATGGGAAGCCTCTGGGTTATGAATCTATCCCTCCAGCATGTCCTATTCATACTTGTGCCGAGGTTCAAGTCTTTAGCTCTTGTGGTTCTGATGGATTTGGATTTTTTGAGGTGGAGCATGTCCATCAGATCCTGATTGGACATGGCCTTGTACATCAAGCAGAGATCACCTCTGAGCAGGCAGTATGCTACTGAATAGAGCTGAAGTTTCTTTAGTCTGGCAGAATAAGACATATGTTGGAGACCCTTGATCCTTTTGGTGAGGTACTTTTGTGGTCTCTCCAGCTGTTGCAAATGTCGGGTGAGGTACATACCAAATGGGGCATTGTACTCAATCATGGGTCTGATGAGGGAGGAATATATATAGGGGTACAATGACATCCTTGGATCTGGATGTGAATCCCTTCATGATGAGGTGTGCAAGGTAGAATGTTTTTCTAACCACTTTGGCAATGTGGGTGTCAAATGAGAGGTCGCTGTCTACTTGGGTCCCTAGGTCTCTGATTACTTTTTCCTTACTCAGTGGGCTGCTGTCTATGTGATAATTTGTGGGTACTTTGTTTTTTCCAAAAGGGATGACCATACATTATTTGGCATTTAGTTTAAGGCCGTGACTACGGCACCAGTTGTCCGTTTCAGTGAGGCCTTTTTGTAGGATGTGTGTGTCTGCTGGTGTATCGACTATGGCGCCTAGTTTGCAGTCATCTGTGAACTTTGTCAGCCACAGCCCTCCAATGCTTGCTTTAACATCTGAGAAATAAATGCAGATTTGATATTGCCAGCTTGCGACAATATAATATAGACCCATAGTAGAATACTAGGCTTCTTCTTTCAGCTTTTTCCTGGTTAGGGGTCGTCACAGCAGAGCACCTGTCCGCTCATGATTGGCAGTGGAGTTTTACGGTGTCAAGTTGCCAGCCCGGCGCCAACCTTCCACAGAAGGCACACACATGCACGCACTCACGCCTAGGGCCAATTTAGTGTCCAATCCAGTCTTTGGTATGTGGGAGGAAACCAGAGCACCCAGAGGAAACCCACGTGACCACAGGGAGGACATGCAGACTCCGCACAGAAAGCACCCCAGCCGAGGATCGAACTGGAGAACCTCTTGCTGTGAGGTGACAACGATAACTATTGGGCCTTTTTAAAATTTGACAGGTATTTTTTCCTCAAGGGTTTTGCGGTGTGTGTGTGTGTGTGTGTGTGTGTGTGTGTGTGTGTGTGTATATATATGTATATATAAAACAGTGTAAGAAACTTCCCTGTGTGGAAGATTTTCAGTCCATATAACTCTAGTTAATATCTGTATATTAATCAGATCAGACAATAGTAGTAGAAGCAGTAAACTTAAAACTCGTCTTAAGTCAAAAAAATAATAAAAAATATATAATTTGAAATATTGTACAGAATTACTACGTATTCAAAAGTAATCCAAGCAAGACAGGCAGTCTGTTTCCAGTCGAAAAACCTTTAAGTACACAGACAAGCGATCCTAGTAAAACAAAAATAGACTAATAGTTTCCTCACAAGCTTTCTAAATAAATATATATATATATATATATATATATATATATATATATATATATATATATATATATATATATATATATATATATATATATATATACACTTTTATCAGGCAAGGGAGTGGTTTATTGTGCTGTAAAACAAAGTGTTATTGGTACACATGTTAAATTCACACCCCTTCCCCCATCAGTGTGGCATTCCAGCTGGTCCTGCCCTACTTAGTAGCGGTCATAATAATATAGCCCTTATGTACTTTAAATAAAATTTATAATGATGTGGTACTTCTTATTTAACCATATTAAGTCTGTGATTTTATCCAAGACAGTATACTACATGACTGGAAATATATCAACCTTAATCCATTTGGCAATTAAAAAATATATATAAATATATACATAAACACTTTGGCAATCAAAATATATATATAAATAGATACATATATACATTAACAATCAAAATTTATATTTAATTATAAATTTTATATATATGTGTGTGTGTGTGTGTGTGTATGTATATAGGGGTCTACTGCTCTATATTGAAAGCACACTTCTTCGAAATAGAGCTGGAGACCCACACTTCAGCAACGAAAGTTCACTTTCGCTGAAGTCTAGTTCCCCGGGCGACCCAAAAAAAAAACCCACTAAAACATATTTTTGCAAGCCCCCCTGCACCCCCCACACCCCCCCTACTTAAATATACCAACTCTGAGATCACACTACATTGGGGAAAAGGGAATATTCCCATTCCGCGCTGTAGTGTAACTGCCAAAGTCAATGTTCGAAGTTTCACTATTTCAAACAAGTGGACTTGGTGAAGTGGGCTCGAAGTAGTGAAACTTCGAACATCTGCATGGATCCCGTATATATATATATATATATATATATATATATATATATATATATATATATATATATATATATATATATATATATATATATATGTATATATATATATATATATGTATATATATATATATATATATATATATATATATATATATATATATATATATATATACATATACACACACACACATATACTGGGCATGGTCAGCATAGCATTTACAAGCTTCCACTCTCTAATATAGATATAGGTCCCAGACCAGGGGTAAATTAATGGTTCCCCATCCACTGATCCAAGTTTGGCTTGAATAAGTCAGGGATGAACTCTGATTCACATAGATGGGAAGCCTATTCAAGACAAGGGGGAGCATCTGAGTCACATGGCTGTCCCGTCGTCATGTACTACTTATGTTGTAATAAAGGTTTAGGTCCCTTGATCAGGTGTTTCCTGATGCTATTTGCTTTAAATATGTGCAACATGTCCAATAGAGCTGCATAAGAGGATGCTTTTGTAGGCCAGGCATAGGTTGCCTCTTAGCAGCCTGTATGAGACTGAATATAAGGACAAGACTTTGAAGGTGGTCTGCATAGGATTTATTTTCCACACCATGCATTCTTTTTGTGAGAAATAACAGAGGACACTCCACTTGTTGCATATGCCTCATCAGGCACAGACCAAAGGGGGCAATGTACTCTGACTGATTTTATGAGAGCAGAGTACAATGGAACATGAAGTATTTGGCTCTAGAAGCCATGGCCCTGGTTATAGGTTGTATAACACAGAATGATTTCCTCAATACAGTAGAGACACAACAGGTGAGTGTGTCTACATGCATTCCCAAATACCCGATTACCAAGTCTACTCTTAGGGGTGTATTGTCAATGTAGTAATTTGATGGTGCACTTTTTGGCACTGAGTTTTGGACCATGACTCTGGCACCAGTTATTAGTCTGTATCCCTCTTGGAGGATTATTTGCGTCTTGGGGGGACTGAATGACTGTATGCAATTTGCAACCATCTGCAAGCTTGGCCAGCCAGAGGCCCTTAACATTAGCTTTGACTATGGAGATATAGGTGCCAAACAAAAGCAGCCCCAGGACTGAAATCTAAGGCACTCTACTAGTAACAGGCCTTTTTGTGAAGGAAGGCTTCCCTATTCTAAATTCTTGGGTCATCTGTAAGGCAGCTGGCTATCCAGCAGGTGATGTAAGGGTTTATACATTTTTTATGATGCTTCGGTGGTGTATTGTATCAAATGCCTTAGTCAGGCAGTATGCACCATTTTGCCCTCTTCCACTGCTTTGGTGTCCTTCTGGAATAAGTCCATCAGGCTGAATAGGCAAGAACTGGCCTTGACAAACCTGAACTGATTTGGATGCAACATTTGTAGATTACCTATGTCATCATTTAGGATATCCATGATTATTCTCTCTCCACAGCTTTGCAGCTTTTCGGGCTAGTCAGGCTTTTGGGTCAATAATTCCCTCAGTTGGTGGATGGCCAACCTTTGTGCAGTGGGATAACCACTGAAGTCCTCCACTGTTTAGCATGAAGCCTGTTTGGAGGCTGGTGTTAAATATTTTGTGTTTCATGCTAAAGAAGTAGGCAACCTGGTATATTTTTGGGATCCATCAGTGCAATATTCTTGGCCTTGGAGGGCACCTTGAGCACCTGCTCTCAAATGATAGTTGGGGAAGTTCTGAATATGGGTACTCCTGAGAGGCATCTGACAGGGGACACAGGGATAAAACTGGAGTTAATTCTGTCAGCCAGGAAGTTTGCTATATCTTCCAGCACCATATATGTGGCACCATTTACAATTAATTTGGTATACTGTTGTGTACCTTCAACTACGTCTGTAACCTCTGAGATGATGGACATAGCTGAAGAAAGCTTTGTGACTGTCCTTGGC
Source organism: Protopterus annectens (assembly GCF_019279795.1). NCBI lineage: Eukaryota > Metazoa > Chordata > Ceratodontiformes > Protopteridae > Protopterus > Protopterus annectens. Next base: position 647,828,782 of record NC_056745.1, on the reverse strand, counting down.
CTGCAGGTCTAATTTTACCTCAAATATGCCTTTGGAGGACTTTATTAGTCCTCCAAGTTGCTTGCTCATGTTGATGAGGGACGACTTTTTTTTACTTGATGGGCACTGCACCTACTAATATTTGCCATGAATTTCTTCCTTTTTGTTATCTTTTGTTATACAACCTTTTGATGTTGGGATACTGCATTTAATCTGGGAAGGTACAGGGTAGAGCTGTCTCTATGCAGATGCTGATATATTATACTGGGTTTCTGTGAATGATTCTGCATAGGTAGCTGTGTTCTCAGTGTATTTTTTTTGTTTTTTTTTTGGGGGGGGGGGCTTGAAATTTTACCAGGGTGTCCTAGAATGACTCCTATAAGTTCCAGGGTTAGCCCCTGGTTTTACCTTTAATTCAAAGGAGACAGCTTTATGGTCTGACCTGACCACTGAGGATATTATACTACAGAGGGTGAAATATGATGTCATGTTTGCACCATTAGTGGACATAAAGAATAATTGGTCCAAGGTGTTTGCATTTACAAAGTCCAGGAATCGTACGGCCTACATATTAGGGGTCTCTTACAATTCCCAGTTTATAATGGGGTAGTTAAGATCACCCATTAGAATGGCATTAAGGTGAATGGGGAGCGTCTCCAGTACATTTAAGAGTGCATTATGGCTTTCCTGGGTCATACAGGGGGGACAAATATGTCACAAGGATATGACATGGGACTGTGTCTAACGTAATTTGAACATGAAGTTCAGTCGTATCATATAGAAGGACCAGCCTTGAGGTGTCTTTGCTTTTAATGTGAATAGACACATTTCCACCTTTTGCCCCTTCCTGTGTAACAGTTGGTCTAAATGTGTGGAAGGCATTGTAGCTCTGTATTGCTGGGGTACACTCTGCAACTGTAAACCACATCTCAGTAAAAGCACAGATGACTACTCTCCAAGGTGTGGACAGTTTGTAAGGAGTGGAGTTTATTGTTCAGACTCCTGGCATTGAGCAGTAACATCTTCAGATTTTAATGGGTTGGTTTAACTATGTCCTTACGGTTATCAGGTTGACAATTCCTAAACAAGGCATTATGGGCTGGACAAGGGTTTAGCCAATATTCAAAATCCCAGAGGGGACAAGTGCAGACTAGACCCTGACAAAGCAGCATGGTCCGTCAACTATAGCCTCTCAGGCTGACAAATATTGTACCCACTTCAAAAGACACCAAACTCCAAGTCAATTGTTAAAGTCAGTTATTTTCTGTTCATATTGTGGCATCATCCTTGGAGAACGTGGAATGCTGTTCAATGCTAGACTTGTACCAGCCTGAGAGAGAGTCCAAGACCTCTCAGGTCTCTCTTCATGTAGTCCAGGGAGGTATGTCTCAGGTCAATTACATTCATATGGCCTATGACTAAGCCATACTGGTACTTGTGGTTCAACCACTATGTGCGTGTCGGATCTGATGGATCCTGGCCCCTGACAAGACAGCTGACTATGAAACTCCTCTTGGCCTTGTGAGTACAACCTCTGGGTATCTCACTATGATGAAAATATTGGATTGTGTAGTGATGTACCTTATGGGCTCAGAAGCTGAGACACCAGGGGATATTGCTCTGTGTGTTCATAGGTGTGCACTAGACTAACTAGGGCCCTTATAAGCTTAGTCGTGCAACCCAAATGTGACCCATAAATTTGATTTATATATGGGCTGACATACTAAATGCCTCTGCCTATCAGAGACATATGCACAGACCAGGAGTGAATCCGTGATTACTCATCCGTTGGTCCAAGCTGTGCTTAAATAGGGATAGGGAGGAACTCTGCTTCACACGGATGAACAGCCTGTTCCAGAGAATGGGAATTCTCTGAGAAACATATCGGTCTCTCCAACATGTCATAATTATGTTGCAAGAAAGCAACAGGAAGCTAGATTCAAACCTACAGCATTCACTTACGTTCACACCCAAGTCAAGGGCCCTCCCTGTCTAGCTACTTATTCTTCACTCTTGAGCGTTGATTTTGTGGAATGCTCTTGAGGTTGCTGAGGATACTTTTCGAGGCTCCTGAGGATATATTTTGTTTGCGCAATGAGTGTGAAGACTTTGAGGTTTATAGAGATTACATTTAAAAGTCTCAGCATACGCAAATCTATGTGGCCTGGTCTGTACTACATGAGATGTGTGTGTGTGTTACAGACAACCTATTTTTTTAACAAATGCTAGTACATGATAGCCTTGACTCCAGTGACATTACATAGCTACATCTCTCACACACCATCAGTTTGTCTAAGAACTGAGTGGTTATCAGTAAATATAAGACAATTGCTACATTGTCTGAGGATACCCATTTCCACCAGGCTGGCTGGAGAGAGAGCATGGAAGTTCACATCCATGAATTCAGATCTGACCGAACTTGTGGGGGTTGGGGAAGGTGCTATTAGTGCTCAAACTAGTTGCTCTTTGCAGAAGGAAATTTCAGGGGTAGTTTTATATGGAAAATTTTAATTCCATGTTCTTTAACATAAACATTTTATATATATATATATATATATATATATATATATATATATATATATATACATACAAACACACAGAGCACTGCTAACAGCCACTGCACAATGACCAGTGTACAGTGCAAATGCAGCAAATAAGACATCCTGACAAAACTGTCTATACAAAACAAAAAGCCCTCTAACCTATCAAGCAGTCGCACTTGAAAGCCTTCTTGTGTGACCACCAGCCCAGCTCAGGCAGACCAGGCCACTTTCTACGAGTCTCAAAAAGCAGTGCCAGCCTTCTTAATGTAAAACCATACTACACTTAGCCCAAAGTGAATACAAACATGAAATCAAACAAATACAGCTAGAAACATACATTTTAAAATAGCTACAATGGAGATAAACTAGCAGCAATGTCAGTGAAAAGTATGGCACATTATAGTAATAAAGGGTAGAAAAATACAATAAATTTGAAAATACAGCAGCAGTACTCAAACATTTAAGCAAAAGTGCAAAAAAATCAGTTTAAAGTACTTATCTCTGCTTGGATTGCACTGGATGTAAGCTAGGTGTTTGTGAGCGCTGTGGAAATGAGCCAAGAACTATGAAGCACACAAAATATCAGGCTGATGCTGCAAGTCCAGGAATTGTGTCAGACACATATTAACTGTGAAAAATGCTTTACTTGCATATAAAATCCAAAACACAACACAAGGTACAGCACTTTTTCCCATACCAGATGGACTTCATCAGAACCAGCTCAAATCTTCCACATGTAACACATTTATAAGTTCACAGACCTCACATGAACCGTTAAAAAAAATACACTACAAAACTTTACCATTGCAGTCTTAAAAACCTATCAAATGAACTCTGGCAATCCCCTGAGCGATAGCTCCTGTGCCATTCTACACAATCACAAAATTAAACAGAGAATATCCACTATAGTAGTGCAAAATAAACTACATTTAGAAGTTACATGAATTGATTAGCAATCGGATGTCTAAAAGAAACCATAAATGTAAGCTGCATGAGAAAGGAAAAAGTAAAACATTGCATCACATAGTGGGACCCAACGGTCATCTTAAATACAATATGGCCATAAAGAGCATTAAACAGAGAGAGAGCATACAAAGCTATGAAAAAAATAATGGAGGAGTTGATAAAAAGACTAAACAAATACATTCCATGGTAATTCAAAATGTGATGGAGGAGAAAGTACAGTTGTGTAAAATCTTACAATAAGAGTAGATGTCCTTTCCTTCACTTCTGCAGTATTCTGTACATTTGGGGATTCCCTACCGTGGAAGCCCAAGTTCGGGAAGTATACCAAATCGTACTTGTAGCTTTAAGGTACTCCGATTGTCACACACATGCTCCTCGCAAATACAGCCCCCAGAACTGATCACTCCAATAGGAACACCAGTCTAAGGAAACCCAGAAGGTAACCAGTACATCCAGGAAGGTAAAAGACTAGGGGGAAGGAGAGAGGGACTGAATACTGCAGCAGTGAATGTAAGGACATCTACTGTTATAGTAAGATTTTACACAACTGTACTATGTCCTTACATTCACTGCTGCAGTATTCTGTGTGTTTGGCAGACTACCTTCTAGGAAGCCATGAAGGATGGCCCTAGCACAGCCAGCTCTTACTCTGGAGAGTCCATGTAACTTGCAATGCTTGGTAAAAGTATGCACAGACGTCCAAGTAGCTGAAGCAAAAATAGAATTAGTGTCCAACCTCTTGAAAAAAGCACCAGAAGAAGCCACAGCTCTAGCAGAATAAGCCTTCACAGAAGAAGAAAGGCTCTTACCATGAAAAGCATAATAAAAAGAAATAGCCTTTGAAATCTAAGAAGAAATAGATTGCTTGAATACAGCTAATCCTACAGACCTAGGATGAAAAGAAACACACAACTGATCAGACTTTCTAATTCTTTTAGTCTTATCCAAATAAAATTTAAGTTGTCTATGCACATCCAAAGTATGTAGCACCCTCTCACTGGCAGATTACAGAGAGGGGGAAAAAGTAGGCAAATAAATAGACAGATTAACGACCTTAGGCATTAAAAAGGATTAGTAGGCAAGGACACCCTGTCCTTATGAAATACCATAAAAGGAGGACAAGCCATAAGGGCTTGAAGCTTAGACACCTGTCTGGCAGAAGTAAGAGCCAACAAAAGAACTGTCTTCCAAGAACAATGTTGCAATGAAGCTGAAGCAGCAAGCTCAAAATGAGCCCGAGTCAACTTCTCCAAAACAAAATTAAAATCCCAGGGAGGAGGAACAGGCTTCCTGGGAGGTCTCATATGAAGAATGACTTTTAGAAATTATTTAGCCTCATATCTAGAAGCTAAAGGAGGAGATAAAAGCAGACAAGCAGAGATAGTTGACAAGTGGGCCTTAACAGAAGAACACCCACAGTGTCAATTAAAGAGTGGACAGGTGGAGATGGATGACAGATTCCTTGTCTTGTGTGAAGTAGATACAGCCTGTGAGGTAACTTGTGATGTCTGCCCTTGGCTAAAGGCAGAAAAGGGAACCAATGCTGTCGTGGCCAAAAGGGAGTCACCAACAAGATTTTGGGAGCATCCTGTTGTACTTAGAACAGGACTTTTGGAATGAGAGGAAAGGGAGGGAATGCATACAGAAACATTCCCTTCCAAGAAAAAGAAAGGGCATCCACATTCCACACCAGAGAACCTGGGATTCTGGCACAAAATAGAGGAAGGTGTCTGTTCAGAGAAGCAAATAGCTCTACTTGAGGAGTACACCACAGGTGGACAATGTCCAGAAACACATCATGGGATTGAGTTAAGGACCTCCTCAGAGTGTCTGCCACAATGTCCTGATTTGAACAGAAATAAACTGCCTGAAGAATCAGTTGATATTCGACAGCTAGATCCCATACCAGAAAAGCCAACCGACAAAAGATAGGATAGTCTTCCTCCCTGTTTGTTTACATACAATATCACTGTGGTATTTTCAGTGAATACTTTGAAAGGTCCTGGGGAAAAAATAGGATGAAAGGCCTCAACAGCCAGAATAGGAGTTCTCATCTCTTTGACACTGACGTTCTCCTCCTGCTGAAGAGAGAACCACACTCCCTGTACCTTTAGGGAGCCAAAAACTGCTCCCATCCCATGTCTGAAGCATCTGAACAGTTCCGTATAGGAAAGAGGAGGATGAAAAGGGAGCCCTGCATTTACAGACAACTGCTGACTACAACTGAGAAGCTCTTTCTCGAAACAAGGAAGAAGAGGAACTACAAAGTCTAGAGGTTGTGCATGTTGAAGCCACACTGACTTCAGAAACCACTGAAACTTTCTCATGTAGAGTTTGGCCAAAGGCAGCATAGCAATTGTGGATGCCATAAAACCAAGAGCTCCCAGAAACTCCCTGACTGTAACGGAGGTCACAGGAAGAAGACTTTGAAAGAAGGAAATGAGAGTTAAGGCCTTTGGAGGAGACAGAGATACCAGTGCAGGCACCATCTGAATCCTGCAACCCAGAAAGATATGATCCTGAGGAGGAGTCAGAGAAGACTTTTTGAAATTTACTGTGAACCCTAAGCTCTGAAGAAGAGAAATGGCAAAATGAAGATTTTGCAAAAGGATCTCTGGAGAGGATGCCTGAATTAGCACATTGTCCGAGTAACAAAATAATTGGATCCCCTGAAGCCTATAAAAAGCAATCACAGGAACAAGATATTTGGTGAATACCCTTAAGGCAGTAGAAAGGCCAAAGGGCAAAGCAGAGAACTGAAAATGCCAGGAAGCAACAGAGAAATGCAAAAACATCCCGAAAAGAGGATGGATCGGTATATGAAGATAAGCATCCTTGAGATCCAGAGAAACCATATAGGCCTGAGGGAGCAAGAGAGGAAATAGAGTCTGAAGGGACAACATCCCAAAGAATGGCACCTTCAGGAAAGTATTTAGAAGAGAGAAGTCTAGAATTGGTGTCCAAGTACCCTCTTTTCTGGGCACTAGAAACATTCTTGAATAAAAATCCTCCCCCTTTTGGCACACAAATACCTCTTAAATAGTAGCCTAAGTCAAAAGATTTCGAAGAATCTTTGGGAAAAAATAAAGTTGTTTTCAAGAAAGCTGAGGAATGCCCATAAAGAGGGACGGGATTTCCACATCATGAAATACCCCTGGTGAATGACGGACAGAACCCAAGATTCCTGAGTAATCTGAAGCCAAACAGTAAGAGAAAGATGAAGAGTAAGAGGAATGTGACTGGGAAGAGACAGAGAGTTACACAGCACCTGGCTTCTCAGGAAAGGGAGACTCTTCTGAGTCCTGAAGTCTGAGTAGCCTTAGCAGAAGGAGCCCGCTTGCCACTCTTTTTGCTCTTAGGATGGAGAGAGTGACTACAAACAAAGGCTGGCTTATTATGGTAGTTACTCTGAAATTTAGGCACAGGAGAAACAAATACATGTTTGAGTTTCTGTACGGCCTTCCCCATATCCTGAAGAGACAAACAAACCAGCAGATGCTTCCCAATACAAAAGTTTATCAAGAGGAGCACCCATCAAATTAGCCTTGATATCATCAGGGAAAAGCTGAAACCTAAGCCAAGAATACCTCCTCATAACAGAACCAAAAGCAGCAGCCCTAGAACAGGTATCTGTAGCATCATAACTACACTTTATAGAATGATGAACCAACTTGAGATGACGTCTCTAGCAAGGAAAGGGCAGAAGATTTACCCTCAGAATCAGGGAAATCAAACTGACAAACCTGAGAAAGAAGAGCCAAAAGATACCTAGACATATGGTTCTGATAATTAATAGCCCTAAAGGCCAGAAGAGCTGAAGTGTAAACCTTTTTACCTAGCCTTTCCACAGTTCTAATATCTTTATCAGAAGGCAGTAACTTGGGCAAAGAAAGCAATTGAGAAGGCTTGTCAGAAGCTACAGATACCACTGAAGGGTCAGCAGCAGGACATTTGTACAAAAAATTAAAATCATCAGGCAGACTGTAAAAACCTATTAGGCTTCTTGGGAGCAGGGGACAGAGAATCAAGGAGCTTTAGAGGCATTAGAAAAAACATCCAACATAGCAGCCAAAACAGGAGAAATAGCAGAAGGTTTTGGAGATTCCATGTGCAGCAACTCATAGTAAGTACCTCTTATGGATGTCAGAAACCTGAGCACAATCCCATTTAAAATACTCCATCATCCTAGAAATTGTGTCCCCAAAAGAAATTTCTTCAAAAGGAGTATCAAGACTATTAAGATTCCTCCTCTGCTGACCCATTGTTCAAAGGAGAAGGAATTTGTGTAGATTAAATCAGGGATTCCTCATCAGAATCTGACTCCTCTTCAGATGAATCCTGTTCTCTAGGCCTTTTAAGGGGAGTAGAGGACCAAAGAGGAGCAGGAACAGAAACCCCCTAAGGAGGTTTTAATGCCTTTAAAGCATTAAACAAAACCTGAGTAAAGGCCTGCCACTCACTCTGTAGATTCCTAGGAGCAGAAGAAACGTTTTTTAGTTCTTCTTTAAAGGAACATTTACCCTATAAAACTTACAAGACTGTGACCCAGGATGGCATTCAATAACCATAGCAGGAACTTCTTCCCTAACTAAAATCTGTGGAACACCCCTAGGCCCCTCAGAAATATCAACTATGGTTCCCCACTTAAAGTCGAAAATGGACGCCTGCAAAGCCTCATCAGACGTGCTTCATACTTGATCATCGCCAGCTTCCAATCCAATAGTGGCAGTGGAATCTGACAACAAAGCCGGGTTAGCCTCTGTGTTCTCACTAGCCCCAGGAGAAACACCTGGCAGAGGCTGGACAGCGGAAGATTCCAGGCTTACCTTTTCACCTTCGTCCTCCCTAATGGCAGACCCTCAGAATGGGAAGTTACTTCCATTGTATCTTTAGCGAGAAACTAAAGTTGCTGGTTCTCAAGATACAAGGAAAGGGAAGAAAGCCTACTATGAAGAGTTTTCAGTACGAAAGCCTGACAAATCGAAGAGTTTGTATGGTCGTGAGAAGCTCCTAGGTAAAAAAAGACGCTTATCGTGGCAGCCTTTATGGGGACTCTGTCTCCAACACAAGCATTTACTCTTCCTGGATGACATTAGCCCTCCAGACAACAAAAAAGCTAGGAAAAAAAAACAAAACCCCAACAGGGTACCTATCTGCAGTGGCTCGGAATCAGCAAGATGACATAGGCATTGAACCGGCAAAAAAAAAATGCATTCAATCTAGTGGAAATAACATTAAGCATTCAGACTGACAATCTGGAGATGCGTTTGGACTGGCGGCAAAGAAATTCTGAGGACTGTACGTCTGGA